>NC_059106.1:168110575-168285441 GCF_020740685.1 Jaculus jaculus
ATATTTTACTAAGACCTAAATCTTTTCTCCTCCTGCTGGCTTCTAGGCTACAGTATTCTTGGACTAGCAAATCTGATGAAAACTGGTAATTCTTCTCTTAAGCACTTGCCTTTTTTTTTTTTTTTTTTTTTGGAAGATACCTCACCACAGTGTGGTCATGTGATGCCCCAAGGAAAGTGAAAATCTACACACTTTATTCATTGACCCAGTGAACTGACTGCCGGGCACATCCCAGTGTGTGACTGACATTGCGTTAGTTGCTGTGGCTCTGGGGAGAGGAATTCAGTCACTTTGCCTGCAGGGAGATCATTTATTCAAGAATGATAAGCAAATTGTCCACATCGATAAAATGTGATAAATATTTTGATCACCTTGAGCAAGTTGTCTGCCTAATAGCTGAACTGAGTTTTTTGGGGTGTGTGTGTGTGTGTGTGTGTGTGTGTCTTGGCCTGAAGTTCACCAATTAGGCTAGAATGGTTGGCCAGGAAGCCCCAGGGAGATCTACCTGTCCTCGCCTCCCCAGAGCTGGGATTACAAGCACTTGCTACCACACCTGACATTTTCCATGGGCTCTGGGGATCAAACTCAGATCCTCGGGTTGGGAGGCAAACACTTTACCAACTAAGCCAGCTTCCCAGTCATGGACGGATTCACTTAAAATACTGTTTGATATGAGACTAAAGTCACATTTAACATATGCGTGGCCTTATTCTGGTCATTCTGTCAACGTGACTAAAGATAGCCTTAGCATGGCTGGCTCCTCCTTGTCATTCTAGTCTTGTTGGAATGCCCCCTCCTCTGAGAAGCTCTCCCCAGTGTCTTGATCTAACGTGGCCCTGCCAATCCCCACCCCTTCATCCTGCCTTACTGTCACCATGGCCTTTACTGATGCCAGGCCTTCTCTTCTGTGTGCATGTGTCTCCTGTGACGCCACACCCCCGGCGCCCGGCGCCCAGCCCTACTCCACCAAGCTTGCCGCACAAATGAACGATCAGAAAGAATGCCAAGGCGGGGGCTTCCACCCTCCGGGGACCCGTGAATGTCAGACCAAAGCACCGCGAGCTCTGCTCAATATAGCCCGGAGCCTAACAGAGTCCATTTGTTTGCTGACCCTTGTTAAAGCCCCAGAGGAGATTTAAAATGTCGCGTTGCCTTGCTTTGGCTTGGAGTGGCATCGGCTGAGGGCTACTGGTTCCTGTGCTGATAAAAACAACAAAAGCAAAAATCTCTAATTAGTAAGCAAACATGGGCTACTAAAAGTAAAACTAAAGTATCATGACATCAGGGCTGTTTATCTGGTGGGCAAGAGCGTGTAAGACGAGAAGCCATGGAGTCAAATATGATGTACGAGTGACTCTTCCTGCAAGATCATAGCTCTTCTGGGTGGCCAGGATGAGACTTGAGCCCCTCGATCCCCTAACAACAGCCATGTTCCAACATCTGAGCAAGAAATCCAGAGTTTAGCTTCATGAACTGTCTATACAGCAGAGGATGAGTCTCGGCCATGAAAAAAAAAAAAATATATTGCTCATAAAGAAACCAAGTTCTGGAAATAGAGTAATTTCAATGAAACTGAAATTATTATTCACAGCACAGATACTGTGTATCTCCAGGCTTACTGCTATCACAGAGACCAGGCCCCCAACACTGCTGATCTTCAGAAGGGCTAATGAAAATTAGGAAAGTACAGACCTCTCAACAAAGCACCAGCATTCCATTTATTCCAGAAAGTTAAAAGACATAAATGACATGACCACTTATCCCTTCGGAAGCTCTGACCTTTGGACAGCACTTTACAAGCCAGAATTAAAGGTGCCACATAAACACCCAGTCTTGTCATTCCACTTGATCGAATGACTGGCCTTTGCAATGTAAAACCTCAGGGTCACAACAGAACAGCTCGGGCTAGCTTGGACTCCAGCTGCCAAGGCCAAAGGGGCTATTATGCCATTATCTGATCTCTGAGCCCTGGCGTGGCCCTGCCAGCAAGTGTCTGAACCACTGATCCGCAAAGGCCACCGGGGCCTCCCATAATAACAAGAGGGCTTTGAGCAGGCCTGGTGCAAAAGGGTCAGGCTTCCTGCCAGCTGGTCCCTAGGGTGGCCACCTGAAGGGGACAGAACAGTGGCTCCGATACTTCTGTCTTCCAAGAAAGCAGGAGAAAAACCCTGTTCATGCCACTGGCAGCTTTATTTCTCTTACGGAAAGAGGCCCAGGGCTGTAGGAATGCCTGGGGGCAGCTTGCTGGCTAGCCTAGCGAATCGGTACATTCCAGGTACCACACCTGACTGAGGAAGACACCCAACATCGACCTCTGGCCTCTACATGCACGCTCACACATGTGCACCATTCGTATATGAACACACCTACATACAGGCACACACCATAATGGAAAGAGGGAAAAAGGACCAGACAGGGAGGGCAGCAAGCGCCTTTGTCCAGCCTGACCCTCAGGCTTCTATTTCTGCTGGCCAGGCACGAGAGAGACCTGGCCTTGGTGCTCCTCACTTAAATCCCTTCAATCTGACCACAGGGTTACTTGGCTTAGAACTTAGATGAGCTGTTGAAACTTCAATTAAAAATTTGAACTTGAGGTCAGGTGAGAAGCCTCTGGGGACACGGACAATCTAAAACAGAGATTCACTGTACCCCAGATAACCCGAGACACCTCGAGCATTCAGACCTCTAAGCCCTGATCCTCAGATTATGATTCTGCACGCCTGAGGCTGAGGTGGAGGCGTCTACACGTGGCTTCCCACGTGAGGAAGCAGCAGTTGAAGGCTGTGTTTTATCTCTGACTATTAGGTAGCTTCGGGCTTACGGTTCCAAAACTCCCTTCTCAGGACGCTTGTCCCAGAAAGGTGATCATGAGAAAGGATCAGTGTTAGGTCAGAATGAGCCTAAACCATTGTGGTGATAGTCTTAGGATCTTAGCTTCAGGACCTTGACCTCGGGTCCCAGAGCCACCCATCGGCCCTCTGGCCCAGCCTTTGAGGCCTCTCTATCACATCCTGGCACTTAGGCACTGCACGTCAACATACATGTGGAGGACCGCAGACCATCCAGGGCAGGTTCTTAGCCTTTCGTGTACACACATGATATGCAAGAGAAGCCCCTGTGTCCCTCCTCAGGATAATCCTCATAAATGCATCACATGACATGCAGTCCTACAAAAGAAACTCACAATATTGAAATGAGGTTTTGCAAAATATTTTTTTGTTGTTATTGTGCATTTGTTTGTTTTTGCAATAGGGTCTCCCTTTATCCCAGGCTGACCTAGAATTCACTATGTAGTCTCAGGGTGGCCTCGAACTCACGGCAGTGCCCCTACCTCTGCCTCCCGAGTGCTGGGATTAAAGGTGTGTGCCACCACAGCCGGCTTTTTTAAAAAAACATTTTAAATATGTCCTAATAGTGGTGGGTGGTGTTTCTTCATTAATAAGCACACAAGATCTAGCGGTGGATCTGATAACTGCTGCAATTTCAAGGTAGTGACAAGATGAAGGTAAAGAAATAACACCCCGAAAACAGCTGCAGGGTGGCTTAGTGGTAAAGTCGTTTCTGAGCGTGTGCAGGGGCCTGGATTCATCCCTACCACTGCAAATGCAGTGAAATGAAGTTGCATATGACTTCAAAATGGCTAATGAGACCTAGCTAGCCTGTCTTTTAGTTCACTGAAACAACCAGAACAGCCACAGTGTGACTCTGCAAGGGCCAAGCCTGGGCCGCTGGCTTCGCTGCTGAGGCACTGAGCCTGGCTCCGGGAGCAAGCAAGAGGCAATGGCCCTGTCCACAGTCCCCAGGGAGAAGGATCAAAAAGCGCCTCGCTTTGCTCGCTTCCTGAGCCTCGCGTCCCCCACAGCACCGCACTCCGCCTGAGAGCGTGAGGCTCGGGTCAGCTTGGGGCATGGGTGGGGCCCTGACCCCAGTACCTCTGAGTTGGCAGCCTACTTAGGTGTCTTGGCTCTCTTCCACCCTAGATACATGTCTTCACCAGGGCTGTGTCCCCAAAGCTGGCCACTATAAAGCCATGCCTGGATTCCCTGCTCTCCAATTTAGTAGGCTTTTGCTTCAGATAATTGGAGGCCCTGGCAGAAGACCTAGGGGTGAGGCAGAGAAAGCCTGGGGTTGTTTAGTCCCTGCATCTTTCCGGCAGCCCTAGATCCTTCTGTTAAGATCCAAGGCGAATTCATTCTTCAGTTTATTTTGCTAGTCCCTGCCCTGCCCTGCCAGTCCCAGATGCCACCTGCTTCCTGGCGTGGCTGGCCTCTGAGGGCTTCCTTTCCCTGACCACAGACCTTTCAAAAGCCCCTTCATGTCTCGGGAGATCTCTCAGTCAGAAAAGTGATTGCCTCACAAACATGAGGACCTGAGTTTGAGCCCCAGAACCCATGTAAGACGTGGCGGTATGTGGCTGCAACCCCGGTGCTGGGTAGGCCGAGACAGGCTGAGCCCTGGGGCTCACTAGTCAGGCTGGTCTAATTGGTGAAATCGAGGCCAACCAAAGACCATGTCTCAAAGAAGGTCGATGGTGTTCCCATATAACAACCCTCAAAGCTGTCCTCTGGCTTCCACATGCATGCATACAAACACACACATGTACCTGCACATGTGTGAACACACACATGCACATATTAAGAGCCCTTTGCCATTCTGTCCTCAGCCATGTCTTGTACATGTGCAGCTCTCTTGCCACAGATACGATCACTAACCACTCACTAGCCACATGAACTTCAGCAAGTCACCTCCACCCAGATCCGAAAGGGCACCCACAGCTCATTGGATAGGGTACCTGTCCAAAGGTGAGCTCTTGGTGAGTCACTGGTCACTAGAGTGACCCTGCCACCTGTTGTTTTGCTTGTTTTTCTTGTGCGTGTGTGTGTGCATGTGCATGCATGTGTGGTTGTGTGTGTATGTGGGCATATATGTGTGCAGGTATGTATTGGCCAGAGGACAACCTGGAGCATTGTTCTTCAGGAATGCCATCTACCTTTCTTGAGACAAGACCTCTCACTAGCCCAGAGCTTACCAATGATGCTAACTGGCTGTCCCATGAGCCCCAGGATCCTCCTGTCTCTGCATCCCACCACTGGGATTATGAGCACACTGCACCACACCCAGTATTTATGTGGCTACTGGGGATTGAACTCTGGTCTTCATGCTTGAAAGGCAATCACTTTACTGGCTGAAGCCCCCACCCCATGCCCTGCCAGTTCTGAAGCTTGTTCTTGACCACAATCAAAAGAAGGCCTTTTGCTGATATGAAGGATCCTGTAACCCATATAGAAATGCTCAGCAACCGGTGATCCATTCTCCAACGAAAAAGGAGGTTGGATGGGCCCCAGGAAGGGAGGAGATCATGTGGATTCCTTCCCTCTGCACTCACTGCCTTCCCACCTTAATGATATAAACCAACATTGGACACACAGCCAGTTTTCAGACCCAAATGCCCAACATCCCACTGGGTCTCCATAACATTATGAAGTTGATCATACGACATAACTCAGTTTTGGGGATGAGAGAAGGTTCAGAGATATTAGCAGACTTGTCCAAAGTCATATGTCTGCTAAATACCACAACTGACTCTACTTTTCTGCTGTTCTAGGCAATAATAAATCATTTCCCAACAAAAGACCTGAGATAGAAGGTAGAAATGATCCAACAAAAACCCTGATTGCCAAGAGTTTGGGGCTATAAAGAGAAGTCCTTCCACTGAAAACCAGTAGATCACTGAAGGTGATGCACAGTTATCTAGAAGTCACCAGATACATGTGGCCTAACTGTCACTTAGTGGAAATAAATTCAGTTAAAAACACATAGACAGGCCACAGAGATTATTCAGGACAGGTAACATTTGAGGTGTTTGCCTGCAAAGCTTAACGTCCTAAGTTTGATTACCCAGTACCCATGAAAAGCCAGATGGACAAAGTGGCACATGTATCTGGAGTTTGTTTGCAGTGGCTGGAGGCCCTGATATGCCCATAGTCTGTGTTTTGTGCAAATAAATAAATAAATATTTTTTTAAAAAAACATAGATATAAAAGAAATATCTTATGTTTAAGTACAAGTTGGGAGGCTTCTTTATTTCCCAGGGAGAAACAAAAATTTTCTTAATTTCTGTTTTAAAGGGGAAAGTAGACAGTCTGGGGAAATGTATTGTTCTTCATCCATCTGGCATTAATTGAAAAAGAAAAGAAGTGCGCACATAAACACACATGCACACACTTAGTTCTTCTTGGGTTTAAAACAGAAAACATGGCCTGTTTCTACTCTTATCAGAAAGCCTACTGCTTTTTGAACTTGTCCTCAAATGTTACCTGTCCTGAATAAATACTACCTGAGATTCAATTTAATATGTGATTTATGGATAATTCTCTGTATAGTCTAAGTGTTTATGTCCCTTCAGAATTCATACATAGAAACCCTAACCTCCAATGTGATGTTTCGGGAGGTGTAGGGTTTTGAAGGTGCCTAAAGCACAGGGCTAAATGTCGTACAAATGGTGTTGGTGCCCTTCTAACAGATTCCCTAGAGAAACCTGGAGCCCCACCCACCATGTGAGGACACAGCAAGAAGCCTCGTATAAGCCAGACAGGGGGCTGTTAGCAGATACTCCTTGATCTTGAACTTTTCAGCCTCCAAAACTGTGAGAAATAAACTTCTGTTGCTTATAAGCCACCCACTTTATGGTATGTATTGGTATTAGCTAGAATGCTCTACTAAAACAATATTAGATTACATCCCCCCCCCACCGCCACCGCCCCCGCCTCTGAAATGGGCATTCCTGACTCGTTGTAAACACTTAATGTTGACACTGCCCCAAGCCTCTCCCTTCTCAGCCCTTTGAATGCTTCGTGGACATTACTTCCTACGTGCCCTCATTAGCGGATGCTATTAGCTGCACTTCACAGGTGAAGGGACCGGAGGCAAAAAGGTTAAGCAGTGTGAGGAAGGGTGAGGAGGAGATCACGGTTCCAGCCAGCGCTGGATCCAAAGTCATCCTGGGCCAGGGTTTTCATCACTGTACTGGGTAGAATTTTCAAGGTATACAGCTTTTCATGGTTTTCTCTGACCACAAAAATTCAGTTCAGTCCCTGCTTTGCCAAAACTCCACTTCTGGACATACACACCACCACGGGTTAACCTAAGTAGCATTAGGTGACCCAGGTCCCACCCCTATCAGAGACAAGCCCCTTCAGCCAAGAGAAGGACCTGATTATACACTCTGGAGCTAATAGGGGAAAGCAAATCCATTCTGAATAAATTGAATCAGCCTTCTCAGAGTAAGAGGAACCTGTTCATAAAACATTTGCTAACCATTAACTACAGTCCTGCTATTAAATGCTGTTAATAGCAGCTCTTCTGAACTGTGCCTCACCAGTCTAGCTGCACCTTTAATGGGCTGGCTGCTGTCAACGTTGACACCTGGGGCCCGGCCACAGAACAGCTGGGGAGATGTGTTTAACTACACAGCTCTCTTGATTAGTTCCAGTGCTTGGGGCCCAGCAGGCCACCTCTCTCCAAGGGAAGACGGCGAGCCGCAATGGAGACAGCCCATTCTGTCGAGCCACCTACCTCTGCCCTGTGGCCCTGCGTTTTACCTTGCCCTCCACCCAGCCCCAATATTACTAGGGCAGGCCCAGGTTCCAGGGTAATCTGTTCTGTTGTGACAGAACTGACAAGGACGCTCTTGACGAACTGCAGAAGTTCCTTATATGAACAGGCGGGACTTCCTCTTGGCCTTCCTGTTTCTTTCCTTTTTAATGGTTGCTGTTTCTCTTCTATGCCTCAAGATAGCCCTGGTTGCTCATCCACACCCAGGTAGCAGAAAGCACCCTAAACTGGACCTCTTTCCTCAGCACCTTGTCTCTACTAGACATCCCGTGTGGATGGTCCATGGACCACTCAAACTTGATACATCTGCAACCTCATCGTCATCTCCCATGCCCAATTTCAATAGCAAGTTTCTCTCTGGTCCAGCCTCTTAAACCAGAAATAGCCTTTTCCTTAATGGTTGTCTCAATCATCGTATCTGTGTTGAGGTAATTGATCCTACTTCCAAACATTTCTGATATCCACCCCCTTCCTTTCTCCCAAGTTAGATGAAACCATCCCACCTTAATTTGAGCCCTCACCATTTCACTCAAGGATAACTGGATTCCCTTTATGACTGCTGCAAAATGCATGCTCTAAAATACCACTGTGGGGTTTTCCTAATCCTATGTGATGGCCACTCCCTTTCTAAAAACAAATTTCACCTTGTGGCCCACAGTCCTATCCCACTTGGGCCCCAAATTCTCTGCCTCACCTCGCTTCCAGCCACTATTACCCCAGCAAACCCAGTTACTTGAGGTATCCCAACCCAGCCTTCAGTCAGAAAATAGGCAGATGTGACACACCTACCAGTGTTGACCCCTGCTATTCCTCTTTCCCAGAACAGGATTGTCTTTATTCCTTGTCCTTGAAGCCCATATCCCTGGTACCGACATTGTGACCCACCCTGTGTCGGTTTCTTTTCTGTGAATCATCCTATGCCTTATGACCTGGCCACTTGCCCCTGAGTTTCTCCCACCACAATCGGCATTGCATAGTCCTGGGAGGTAGGAGGGTTTCATTTATCCATATCCCAGCATTTATTACCACTCCTAAATAACGTGGTTGTAATAATCTCTGGAAAATGATTTGGATTCTTACCTGATGGAACTGAATTATGATTTTGCCCAGATGGAAAAGATTCTAGAAGAAGCTAAGGGAGGCTATGTCTAAAGTGAAGATTTTACCCTCCTCACTGGGGTAGGGGGGCAGCAAAGAGCTTCTTTGCCAGGGGGCAAGGAAGAAGAAATGACAAGGTTCACACCCAGCTTTACAAGAACTGGGACCAGAGTCACATTTAGTTAGAATGGTGGGCAGCAGCTCCTCCAGACCAACTGGGAACAAAGAATGGAAATCAATGGGCTTTCAATGTGCCTTGTGTTCCTACTGTGTGTGAGGAGAACCATCAAGTGGGAGATGTCCTCCTACTGTGTGTGAGGAGAGCCATCAAGTGGGATATGTGTTCCTACTGTGTGTGAAGAGAACCGTCAAGTAGGGGATGTGCTCCTACTGTGTGTGAGGAGAGCCATCAAGTAGGGGATGTGCTCCGACTGTGTGTGAGGAGAGCCATCAAGTGGGAGATGTCCTCCTACTGTGTGTGAGGAGAACCATCAAGTGGGAGATGTGTCCCTACTGTGTGTGAGGAGAACCATCAAGTAGGAGATGCACTCCTACTGTGTGTGAGGAGAGCCATCAAGTGGGAGATGTGTTCCTACTGTGTGTGAGGAGAACCATCAAGTGGGAGATGCGTTCCTAGCATGTGTGAGGAAAACTATCACGTGGGAGAGAGCATGTCTGCCCCCACGTCTACCCCCACCGCTTTCACTGGCTCCCTGAAGAATCTAGTCACAGGTTAAAAAAAAAAAAAAAACAAGAAGATGGTAAGTTAAGATGAAAAATTTCTATAGTATCGGAACTAGAAACAACCTCCAGGGTCAGCTGCATTGATGCTTTGCTTTTGCCTATTTTCACAAGTGCTTTGGAGGAGGCCCGACCTTCTTTGTGGGTGCAGAGAGGAGACTGACATACAGTGTGGGTCTTCAACCCTGTTCCAAACTTTGGTTCTCCCCTGAACCCCACTGTCACTGCAAACCAGAGGTCCTCCATTTTCATCTCGATCCTCTCTGGGAACTAAGGTGAGCTTAACGGGTCTACTAAGAGGCAGCACTGACAATGTCGTCTATCCTGCTTCCTTCAGGTTCTCCCGCTGACGTATGTGATAGCAGACCTCAGACACGCACGTGTACAAAACTCTGTACACAAAGGACTCAGATTTCCATTCACCTCGCCCTGGACTTCACCAAATATGCCCACGCCTGAAGGTCATCAGCGGGGAGGGCCAGGCAGCCTGAGCTCCCCTGTGCATACCTCTGCCTCTAGTGCTTCTCAAAACTGGCTTTAGGGGCTGAAGAGATGGCTCAGTGGTTAAGTGCTTGCCTGTGAAGCCTAAGGACCCTGGTTCAAGGCTTGATTCCCCAGGACCCACATAAGCCAGATACACAAGGGGGCACACGCATCTGGAGTTCGTTTGCAGTGGATGGAGGCCCTGGCAACCCATTCTCTCTATCAGCCTCTTTCTCTGTCTGTCTGTCTGTCTCTCTCTCTCTCTCTCATAGATAAATAAAGACAATGCTTTAAAAAACTGGCTCTACTATAAATAAATGTGGGGAAAGGCAAGGGGCACTGGGGAAGTAGCGTATTTTTCACAGGTACATAGCCAGGTTCTACCCGGGGAGTGACTTTTCCTTCATCTGTATGGATCTGAGGATAAACAAGGCTGAGAAGGCAGAGTGGGGGAGACCATCGGCATGTTCAGGGTGATTTGTCTCCTCCTCCACTGCCGGCAGATTAAGCGCTCACAGTTGGCTGAGCTTCTTAAGAGATAGAAAGTGGGTGAAGGGGGGTCTGGAAGCAAGCCCCAGATACACTTCTCCTTTCTAGAGGCCTCCCAGCAGCAGACAGCCCGTGCATTCACGCTGGCCCATTATTCCCCACACTTTCATTTAGTATTCCAACTACAAGAGATGCCGTGAATCCCCGGAGCTCGGAGGGCAGAGGCATCTGATGTTCTACAGGCGCTCCTCAGCCTCCCCTGCTCCTCTCCTCCCCTCCCGGCAGGCAGCTCGGATGACAGCAGGGACAGCATTGGTGTGGGTCCCCCCGTGTCACTGCTGTGTGAACTTAGCGGAGTCACTGACAGTCTGAGTCCCATTTTGTGCATCGGGAAAATGAGATGAACACTTTTCAGATAGTAAGAACTACAGCGGGTACAATGGCGGGGGGAGGGAACAATACCACACAGTTCAGTGCCTGGCAAAGAAAGATAAATAAATAAACAGAAGCAGGAGTGATGGCCCCGAGCCAGGGAGGATCAGTAAGGGGCCAGGAGAAGGGTTGGGGTGAGTGAAAGCTGCTATGCACATGCCTGCCCAGCTAACTTGATGAGGGCCCCCCGGGGTGTCAGAGCTACGGCCCCCGCTCACCATATCATACCCCAAAACTTAGGTGTGCGTTGATGCGTGACGGAAGGAATAACATCCAAACTGTTCTGGGGAGCATCACGCCTTAAACAAGAGTGTGATGGACCCTTACAATTTCTAGTGGGTGTTCGGTAAGCCCTGGGTACCTGACGCAGTCTCCATGGGTGCTCAGGAAAGTTGAGAAGCCAGGCAGAGTTAGGAAGCAGCCTCGGGCCTCAGTATCTCCGAGCAGTGAGCCCTCCCGAAGCACCTCTGCAGACCCTCAAGATCGCAAGCTACGGTATGGGAAAGAAGAGCGCAGCCCTGGGCTGCGGAGACAGGCCACGACTCGGCTGCCACACAAGCGTGAACACCTAAGTTCGGGTCTCCAATGCCCACATAAATAAACGCCGGGCATGGTGGTACACACCTGCCATGCCAGGGCTTGGCTTGTGGAAACAGATGGACTCCGGGGCTAGAGGGGTTGCTTGGCTCACCAAATAGCTGAGCTGTAGGGTTAGTGCTGGAGTCTGTCTCAGAAAATACAGCGCACGGCGACAGAGACACCCAGTGTCAACCTCTGGCCCCCATCCACGCGCTGGCGCTCACAGCCACACAAATGAGTGTGGTCAGACATGAATGTACACATGCCACACACACGCGCGTGCAAAGAAAAGAGGAAGGCGGGGGGAGGGGGAAGGAGGGAGGGAGGGGAACAGAGGTCGACAGGTAGGGTTCAGATTGCTGCCTCCAGTACCAGGGCTCCTTCCCACGACCCAGTTTCCCTGCTCGGTTACATGGAGGTTGCGGCACAGGTCCACTGTTGCCTGATGCACGTCGGATCCTCAGCTGAGCTGGCTTCGGGCCCGGAGGAAGCACGGTGGAGGGAGACGGGGAGGTCCTGTCCGGCCCCCTGTGAGGGTCTCAGGTTGCTTGTGAAAGAGAAACAAGGGGCTTATTTATGTCACTTGGGCTGAGCAAGCAGGGAAGCCTTTAATGAGAGCTTTTCCCTCCAGAAACACTGACAGGAGTTGGACATGAAGTGCACCTTGGCCAAAACATCATTATCCAGAGGCTCCCAGCGGAAACATGAACCCGCCTGCAAATATTGGTTTCCGTGAAGAGCCAACACCGAGCGGCCCGAAGGCTGGGCTGCAGATCACAGGGCTGTGACGGCCAGGCCGGGTCCTCCAGAGACTTGGCTGCCCACTCGGTGCCACACAGCATCAGCTTCCCGGCTGAGATACCCTCCGAAAACACAGGGACAGTCTCATCAGAATGAGAGGCTGCCCCAGACTGGGCCAGACCCACTTTACCAATTAGCTGCCCAGAGAAATGGATGCCACCTCCTGGTCGTCAGTAACGCCCATGACTCGGTAGACTAGTGATGGCTTGCCCCTCCTTGCAGGAGCCCTTTCCTGGGCCCAACACGCCTGGTAAGACCACCCTTCAGCAACAATGTTATCTGCTGTTTCTCCTGCTGACTGGCTCTCTCACCTGGCCTGGGCACCTTTGTATGTCACCTGGAAGAAGGCAGAGTAGACAGAACATCTGGGCAGATGCCCTTTAGACTCATTGCTTGGTACTGAGGGCAGGGAGAAACACAGGAATGTCCAACCAGGAGTGAGGACATGTCCTTAGGAGTCACAGCAGGTAACAGGCTCCCGAACCCTGAAGGAGCCCCAAGAAACCAAGCACGTCATAAAGGGTGCACAGGGGCAGGGATCGCGCTGACAGGCTGCCATGTGACATCCAGGCCTTCACATAGAATACAGATCCATGAGCTCATTTCCTGGGCCAGGTTTCGGACAGGCACACACACACACACACACACACACACACACACACACACGACACACACTCAGAACAGCAGGCCACTCAGACTCAGGGGCCTGAGTCTGTTGTGAAACTGGGAGGGGTCCCAGGCTCTGCCTCCAAGGTTGCTTTCCATGCCTCAGTTTACCCAGTTTCAAAGACAGAGACACGTATCTCTTCAGCAAAGGAAGACTCGGGTATCCGGGCCTACTTGTGCACAGAACTGACTCTTTGTGGGGACGAGGTGCTCTGCGTCCATTACTCTCAACTCGTTCACGGGTCCTTCAAGTTTCGTGAGATGGGCGTGTCTCACTGCCTTCTTCAGACAAGGACTCCTTAAGGCTCGGAGGTGCCTAGAGCATTGTTCAGTGTCACTTGAGGCTGTGGGAAATCAGGCAATGTGGGACAGCACACTATCATCGCCCCTGAGATGTACGTAACTGGGGAGAAACAGGCAGAAGGACAGAGGACAGAACCCCACAACTCTCCCATCTGTTCAACCTTCCCACAGAGCAGAGCTGCCTTTCTGTGCCCAAAACAAAGCTCCGAAGCCTCCACTTTCCCCTGCCTCCAGATGTATCCACATCTTGCCTGGCCTGGAAAGGAACTCCAAGTCTACTCTCCAAACCAGAAGCTACGATGAGGTCCCATGGGTTCTGCCCAGCAGCCTACACATTCTGGATGCTTCTGAGAGAAGACAGGCTATGCACAAAGAACAATCCGTAGATAATGGCCAGTTCACTCTGAATGGTAACAAAAGGTCCGGGGGTGAGATGTTCTATCCTCAAAGTACCCAACAGACCCAGGGAGAACATTCCAGAACACAGCCGCTGAGTGCCCTGAGTGTTTCAGAAGATCCTGCATTATTCATAATAAAGTGGTATTTTTTTTTCATTACGTCCCCTTTACAGATGAGGAGATGGAGAAGTGAACTGCACCTGGCCTGGAAGTGCTGCCCTGGAGTCTCCCTTCGGGCAGCTTGTCTCCAGGACCTCCTTTCAACCTTGAACCTGGCCAAGCTTCCTCGAGGCCAGCCAGCTGTGCTCCCTGGATGACCTAAATAAATGTCCATCTCCTGGGGAAGTGATGTGTAAAAGTGGATGCCCATACAGTGGAATACTATTTACCAGCCAAAAAGAAAATAAATATGATGGAGTGTCAGGTCCTGCTATGACAGAGGTGAGCCTTGAAAGCACCATGCAAAGCAAGAGAAGCCAGTCAAAAGCCACATACAACATGATTCCACCTAGGTGAGGAGTTCCGAAGAGGCCAAGTTATGGGGACAGAATGTAGATCACTGGCTGTCCACAGCAGCTGTAACAAACCCGAGGAGTGGGTGCTAATGGAGGTGGGGTTCATTTGGGAGAGACCACGAGGCCCTAAAACTAAATTATGTCAATGCTTGCTCAGGCGTGTGAGCACACTAAACCCACCAACATGGAAGTTTCGTATGGGTGGATCATGATTGGGTATCTCAGCCGGAGGCCTGCTCCACAGAAGGGAATACATGCCCAATACTGAAAACCTGCGACAGGATAGTCATGAGTCCTACAGGTGTAACGTCTGCTGGTGTCTTGCAAATGCATGTACTGTGCTCACCAAAGTTCCCAGTGAGCACTTCTCTTCAGGTTCACACCCATATATTAATGCTACTCTCACTTTTGGTTAGAGAAGCTTCTCCTTTCAGATGGCAGTGACCTTGGAATGACTCAGAAAGCACCACGGTGCTGAGAAGAAGTGACAGAGGAGCGCTCAGCACTGAAATATCTCTACCACAGCTTCCAAGGCTCAAGGTCCATTGCAGAAGAGGTGGCGGAAAGAATGTAAGAGCCAAAGGAAGGGTAGGACTCCTTATAATGCAATCTTCCAGACACAAAATGGCCTGGATATCCATGACCTCACAGTGCCTGGTACTGCCTACACAAGACCAGTATAACAGGAGGAAAATATGACATCAAAATAAAAGTGAGACTGATTGACAGGGAAAGGGGATATGATGGAGAGTGGAGTTGTGAAGAGGAAAGTTTGGGGGGAGGGAATTGCCATGGTTTATTGTCTATAATTATGGAGTTGTCAATAATTTTTTTAAAAAAGAAAAGAAAATCAAGAAAAATAAGACAATGCAATGGACCATTGTCCTTATCTTTCTTTCTAGAGAGGACTAGGAGAAGGTTAATGTCTCAGAAATATCATTAAACTTTCTCCATGCTCTCTGCCAGGCCACACAGGGAAGGTGATGAGAGCTATGTTTTGGGGGGTGCGTTGGTCATCAGACACACTGGATAGCGTGAGGCTGCCCCATAACCCTCACATTGGCTGTGTGCTGCACCCCAGTTGTGTCCCGAGCACTGGGCCTGTATTTCCTTCTTCATTTTCTACAGCAGCCCTGTGAAGCAGATGCTATCATTATGTCCCTTTAACACAGGAGGAAACGGAGAAGTTAAACATGGCTGGCCAGGAGGCAGGTGAGCAGATGGTGAGCGCTGCACCGGGGTCTGTATGTGGGTGACCAGCCTCCAGAGTCATCCTCTCACCCCTGACCTTGGCTGGCAGAACTCACTTGAACGCATCCAGAGTCATGACCCCTTCCACAGCAGGGCCCACGCTCCCTGGAGCCTAGTACCCAGTAGGAGCAGCCAAACTCCCAACAGGAAGATGGCTTTTTCTTCGGGGGAGACCCTGAGCAGCAGCAAGATGGATTTCCTTTTAAATGACTGTCCACGTCCGTGTGAGACGGCTCTTTGGTTTCATCTAATCCTGCCCAGTCTGCGTTACTGCTGTCATTGTCTCCTCCATCCCGACGGGGTGACAGACTGTCTGGCCTGGTGAGAAGCCAGCACGGTGACAGGAAGGGAGAGAAACCCACAGACTGGTCCAAAACAGCTTGATCCGCCAGCAGTTGTACTTCCCAGTCCTCCTTCTCCTCAGAGCCCAGCAGAGCAGCTTCCTGGCCCCTCGGACAGGGAAGAGCTGAGCTGGAAGCCCTAGGGAAGCCGCACCATGCCGCTGCAGGGGTACATTTGAACCCTACCAGCACAGCCCTCTCCCTGGCTTCACCTGGGCTGTTCCACCGGGGCTCACTCACCAGGTGCCTGTTAGGAAGTCAGGACAGAGCACCGCACCCGTCAGGCTTCCAAAGGAGCCAATAAACAAACCCGCAAGGTCAGTCTGGGAGTTGGGAAAGGGACCACGCAGGTGCCACCGTCCTCCTGCAAGGAACTTAGACTTGCAGCGTCATCCAGTCTTGGACCAGGCCAGGCCGGCCCGTCCTCTGACACAGAGATGCTCATGGCCCCTGGGCAAGCTCTTGATGGGAAGGACAGCTTCTGCCACCTGCCCATTTTACCTTGAATGCAAACAAGCTGGCAGCTAGGCTCCAAAAAAGCCCTGGGACTCATCCATTTTCTACGACTCCGCAGCAATCCATCAGCGCCAGGGAAGAGGCAGCTAAGCGGACAGCGTGAGCCCCAGTCCGCAGCCCAGGCAAGCAAGGACAGGGCTGAGAATCGAACTTGCAGTTGTAATTTGAAACCCTGCATGCTACAGGCTGAGTTCTTTTCAGGTTCATCCAAATATTGATGCCTGAGCAAATGCCAAATCTCAGAGGCAATGGGATGATCCAGGAGCTCTTGTCTAATTGCGAAAATGCAAACTCAGAAGTTTGGATAGTGTTTTTTGGGTTTTTTTTTTTTTTTTTTTTTTTTTTTTTTTTTTGGTTTTTCGAGGTAGGGTCTTACCCTAGCCCAGGCTGACCTGGGATTCACTATGTAGTCTCAGGGTGGCCCCAAACTCACAGTGATCCTCCTACCT
The DNA here is from genome assembly GCF_020740685.1 of Jaculus jaculus. Classification (NCBI taxonomy): domain Eukaryota; kingdom Metazoa; phylum Chordata; class Mammalia; order Rodentia; family Dipodidae; genus Jaculus; species Jaculus jaculus. The sequence continues at coordinate 168,127,252 of NC_059106.1, forward strand.
CTGCCTCCTGAGTGCTGGGATTAAAGGTGTGGGATTTTGTAGCCAAGCAGTGCCTGGCGCAATGTGGGCACAGCCACTGTGCTTGTAAGAGCAGTGAGAGCCGTGCGTCTTTATTAGCAGAGATCTACCAGGGGCCTCCTTGAACTTGAAAAAAAAGATGGAATTAGAACCAGGGTCAACTAAGGATATGCCCACCATCAGTCTGTGTCCTCCCTGGATGTGACCTTTTCCAGCTGGTTCTTGAACGAAGTCCAGAGGACACCAGACCATCCAAAGGATGAAGGAGAGCCAGGGGCTTGGAGGAGGGCGATTTGGATCTGAACTCAAAGATGGATTGAGAAGCTTCATCTGCAAGCTGGCGTAAGTGCCATCCTCTCCTCCACTGTTCAGCTCCCAGGAGAGAAGGAACTGTCACGCAGCCAGACCCCCATGACACTGGGTGCCCCTGGCCTGCTTCTGCCTTGCTTAGTTACCTGGGTCGCCTGCTTCCAGGAGTGTGCCCCAAGGTTCCCAACATGCCTCCCTTGTCTACCCCTCCCTTCCTTTTGCTCTCCTGCAGAGAGATTCTGGGCTCTGGGGCAGGACTAGTGACAGAATTTACAGGGAACGGTACAAAGTGAAAATGCAAGCTATCTGTTCCAAACTCATGAAACATTTCCAGACGCAAGAGTGCAGCGTGAACTCAAGAGCAGCCCCTGGGTCACGGCATGGCCGCACTGTCGGGGTGCCAGCCCGCCACAGGTGGGGACAGTGCCCAGGTACAGTGGGAGCAAGCTAAAAAGGGAAGTGGTAGAGACATGTGGATGAACACAAAAGCATGGATTGCCCAAAGTGGAAGGGGGAAGGCGTAGTTGTGAACCCCACTTCAGGGAGCAGTAATTCACCTCCCTCCATCCCTCTTCTTCTCCCTCTCTTCTAAGCACTTTCCTCTCCCGTGGTTATTTTTGCAGCCCCCTATCCACCACAAACATACATACATGCATGCATGCATACATAAATGCATATATACATCAACTATTTTTCCTCCTGAAGCCTTTCTCTCTCTCTCTCTCTCTCTCTCTCTCTCGCCCTCTCATTTCTTTGTGGTTCCTTTGTTACTTTCGTCTCTTTGTGTCTTCATCTCCCTCTGGTTTCCTGGCCTCTCCTCTCTTCATTCACTTTCTAGCCTTTGTCTTCCGGGCATTACGTCGTCATGTGACCTCACAGCAACCGTCATTATCTACACCCAACTGGCAAAATGTGGGTCCATCAGCTTCGGTCACGGATGGTGGAGAGGGTCTCACACCTAGAGGAGTAACTGGCAGCTAGTGGCTGCTGGGAAAAGTAGCCACTGATCAAATGCACATGTTCTGGTAAATAATCCCCCTCCCACAGCAACCCTAATTAAACTCAGTGAGGGCCCCCCCCACACACCCCAAAACAAAATCAAAGAGAGACTATTTGGGATAAAAGGGGGATCACCAGAAGGGGGACAGGGAACAAAAGAAGGCAATCGGAGGCAATAATATACATAAATTTATACATGCATACATTATATACATAAATAAAAATTGTCAGTAAAGAAAATACATGTCGGAAGGATAAACTAGCACTGAAAGAGATGTGTAATACACATGAAGCCATCATGAAAGTGATCTACAGAATGGGAAAACTGGAATATGCAGTCAAGAGTGAGAAAGGAAAAAAGAGACGAAGTGAGTGGGGAGAGGGAGGGAGGGCAGGCGAGAGGGACCAGCCTGTGTGGCCCTGGAGGACCATGCATGTTATTCTCCAGCCACTGCAGGGCTGTGAAGTAGATTTGATCTGAGTCACATGGTAAAGCATCAGTGGTGTTTATGGCCAAAAGAAAGACTGGATACCAGTTACACCCCTGGGACAGCTCGGGGCAGGTGGGGGAGATGACAGTGACTTTGAAGGGCTTTCCATTGCCTCTCAGTCTTTCAGCTTCCCACACACACACACACCAACCACCACACTTTGGCTTTGTTGTTGCGTGGCTACTTATCTACCTGCATTTGACTGGGGCCCAGGTCCTCGGCACGTGCTAACTATCAGTTAGGCTCCACACAGCAAGCTGCTCACAGGATGGGGACCTGGTGGAGATCAAGGTAGAGAAGGAATGACCCTGGCCTGAAGGGGAAGTAGGTCATGTAGGACCTTGGAGCTCGCTGCAGGGGAGGATGTTTTCCCCTAGCAGCACCACAGTCAGCCTCCCACCCCCTCTAAGCTGTGTGGCCTTTGACCTTGGGGAGCTAACAAGGAACAGATGCAGGGGACACTGGCAACAGGCACGGGGTAGCCTGAGCACACCAGGGGTGACTCCACTGACTGTCACCATGCCTCTTCATATGCAAATGCACCTCAGGCATCTTAGAGTGGCCAGCCACCCAGAAGCCTCTTAAAAGGTTTGTTAATTGATCTGGAAACAATCAGGCAGGATCTCTGGGTCTTGGAGACTAGGGCCTTAGAAAGTCTATTTATTTTTTATTTTTGGAGGTAGAGTTTTGCTCTAGCCCAGGCTGACCGGAAACTCGCTATGCAGTCTCAGGGTGGCCTCGAACTCATGGAGACCTTCCTACCCCTTCCTCCCGAGAGTAATGAGATTAAAGGCTTGCGCCACCACATCTGGCTAAGGCATACTCTTAAATTCATTCCCTCAGCATTCTGCTTCCTCCAGTGAGGCTCCACTTTGCAGTTTTACAGCCTCTCCATAGTGAACGAAAATTTAGAATCCATCAGTGTACTATGACCGTCCATTGGGTCAGAGCCTTCATGTCCAGCTGTCTCAGGACAGGCCATCAGACTCCTCCCAGGTGTCTCAGGACAATCATCAAAGACTGAAAAGTATCTCTCTTTTTCATTATTTTTATTTATTTATTGACAGACAGAAAGAGAAAGAGGCAGATAGAGAGAGAGAATGGTCGTGCCAGGGCCTGAGCCACTGCAAACGAACTCCAGACGCGTGAGCCCCCTTGTGCATCTGGCTAACGTGGGTCCTGGGGAATTGAGCCTTGGGCCAGGGTCCTTAGGCTTCATAGGCAAGCGCTTAACCGCTAAGCCATCTCTCCAGCCCTGAAAAGTATCTCTTGATTGATGCAGAATGCATGTCACAGCCGGATAGAGCCTCACTTCTGAGAAGTCAGAGAGGAGACAGGAGAGGCTGGGCTGGCCGGGCCAGTCCTGAGAACGAGAGCACAGAGCACGTTTCGAGAGCTCTTAGGGGACGCTGCTCCTCCTGGTGACTCCCTCCTCCAGGAAGGACAGGCCTCACCATTCCCTTTCGCTCTTGCACTCGTTATTGAATCACAAATATTCTGTTTGAATAACGTGTTTTCACTTCAAAGCAGCCAGAAGTCCCAAGCCCACAATAGGGCTACAGACATAGCTCAGTGGTAGTGTTTGCTTGGCATGCAAAAGGCCCTTAGTTTGTTTAATTCCCAGCACCACACCCACACAGGCCCTTCCACAATGCTGGTCTCTGCGATTCTGGCAGGTTCTGTAGACATTTGAGTGAGTTAGGGAAAGAAATCTTGTGTGTGTGTGTGTGTGTATGACCTAATGTATGTATGCATGTTTGCATGCACATGAAATAAACTTGACACTTGGCAGGTCCACTGGAAAAGAACAGGTGAATGTGTCTTATGCACAACTGCTACATGAAGACGTAAATAGTGAACGTCCAGAAAAAGTCAGAAAGATCTAGAAGGTCATCCACTCACTTTCTAGGAGAGAGACAAAGTTGAAAGTAGAAAATTTAGAGTTGAATATGATGTGGGAAGAGGTAAGGAGAGCCTCAGCATCATGGGTCTGAGCAGTGTGTCGATCCCAGTGATGGCTGGGTCCCTTTGGGGGGAATCCATTTAGGCAGGTCGGGGGCTCTGAGTAAGCCACCACCCACACCTGTTGTCCCGGACTGGCATGCCCTTGATCAAAAGCAATCAACATACATAAGCATTGTGTTTTGAGACAGCATTTCCCAAACTCCTTAGATGCAATGAAATCTTACCAGGCAGTCTTTAGCACCTTTTTAAAATAATTTTATAATCTTTTTTTATAATTTTTAAAAAACATTTATTAGATATTGACATATTTAGTATGTAAGCAACCCACGTTGTTACCATCCTTTTCCTCCTCCCTGCCCCTTTTCTGAAGAGGCCTGTCTCGTTGGGGGTGCAGGTCAACCCCATGGGGACTATGGGTCATGCATTGTGGGGGCAGCAGTTGGTTTTGGGGGACAGGCAATGTCTCTGTGCAAAATGTCCCAACTTGTGGCTCTAACAATCTTTCTGTCCCTTCTTCCACAAAACTCCCTGAGCCATGCTGGGAGCATTTTAAGTCTACTTCAGTGATGGGCACTTAGGAGGCTCTGGTTCTCTGGTTCGGTAGGTGTTGAGTGTCCTCAGTGTCTCCTTCACTGCAGTGCCTATCTTATCAGCCACTTTTTCTGCATGAGAAGAACGCAGCTCAGAATTCTGGGACTGCTCCGGTATGCAGGTAGCTAAGTCGTGTGCAAGCAAGTCTCGGCCAGGCTGAGCCGCAGCACCATGCCTCAGAGCCAGCTCTGCTCCCACGACACAGTCTCTGCTTCTTTCATTCACTGGCACAGGAGACCCCCTCTCTTTCCTGCGCAAGGCCCACCCCTCAGCAAACAGTGGCAGGGGACAGATAACACAAAGATGACCTCTATAGGAAAAGGCCACAAACATTTTTGTGATGAAGTGTGTTGAAGCACTGTTTACCTAAGCAAAAGGAGTGTGAGGCGGACGGAGTGCTCACACGCTTACATCCACGTGTGCACACACATCTATAGTGGCATCGACAAATTCATAATCTATTTGAGAAACCATGAATAGCGGTGTAATAGTGTCGCACTGATTTAGACAGTGAAGGAATGGCATGGCTTACCATCCAAATAGGAACACGTCTAAGTCTGAAGAGCAGCCGTGCCCTGGAGCAGCAGGTGTAAACTGAAGTTGGCATAGATGAACCAGGAGTCCAGCCCACTGTGGCTGCAGGGCCACAAACCCAGACAACATCACTCACACTCAGCTTTTGAGTGTCCAATGTGTATGCTGAAAGTTTCACAATGTCACTGCATCCCGTGTGACAACCGCATGAATTCCAGAAGTTCTAAGGAACACGAATGGTGGGTCACTATTGTTATTTCTATTCATGTAGTCATGATCCTCTGTCATGACAGCATCTGGTTATTGGTTATTGGACACTGCAGAAAATGTGCAAGGGCATTACAGACATCATCTTGCTTGGTTCTCACCATGACAGACACACCCTCACTTCGTCCATTTTACAGATGAGTGAAATGGGTACAAAGAGTTTGGCTAAGTGAGATGTTCAACGCCAAAAGAATCAAGATTCCAACCTAGGACTCTACAATTCTAAAGAGCCTTATCTTGGTTATTAGCCATGGATCTCCTCAATGTTTCTTTAGCCCATATCCTCCCATTTTGATGACACCCAGCTGCCCAGCTTGTCTCTGGCCGTATCAGTTTCTCTGTCCATTTTGTCATCCATCTCCCTCTCCGGTCTCTGTCTTTCTTGTCCTTTTTATTATCTCAGAACATATTCTTCTCTTCCCTTGAATGTTATTCCCCGTCTCCACTCTTGTTCCCAACCTCCAAAGTCAAAGGATCCCACTATCAAGTGAAAGCCCAAGTTGTACACTCAAATTCATGATAAACAGTTCTATCACCCAATAATGACATTGATAATGCCCAGAAGTCTCCTTTCAGCAGCCAGAATTCCTCCTTTGCCTCCTTATTGATCTCTAATTAAACAGCTTTTTCCCTGAGCACAAGCAAATACGCACATTTCTCACTCAATGCTGTTGCCTTTGGGTTTCACCCCATGATTAGCAGGGCAGTCCTAGCCTTCCCTAGTGCCTGTCGCAAACATACAGCTCCCCAGTTACAGTCAAAGTTCAAGGGCAGTTGTGGGCTGGTGAGGCCCCTGATCAAGATTTACCTCATACTGTCAACCAGGTCTCAGGTTCCCTGCGGAGCTGTGCAGCCCAATCCTCACAGGAGGGAGAGCTGGGCCGGCAGAGCCTAGAGCCACAGAGGAAAACAGCTCCAGGTAAGAGCGAGGCAAAAACACTGGAGAGAAGCAAAGGGCAGGTTGTTTTTGAGAAAGGACTGGCTCCCCTGAAGATAGTGCTGGTTTTGAATCAAGGAGGTTGGAAAAAAGCCCAGGACCAATTATGGACATTAATGGACAGGGACCACAGTAAAAAGTACCTGGCTTAAGCTGTGGTGGGGAAAGTTCAGGCTCATTAGGAAGAGAAGGCGTGGATGGAATGATCCTCATGGACAACTTTTAGCATTCCAGAAAGACTTGGGAAATGGTAATTAGGTCTGATAATAGTAGACAATCCAAAACTCACCTGGCCTGGCCCCACCTTCTGATTAATGAGCCTTTTCCTCATTAAAGAAGGTTATATGGAAACTGTTTAGAGTTAAAGCATTATATTAAAAGATGAAAGTCTGAGCCGGGCATGGTGGCACACGCCTTTAATCCCAGCACTCGGGAGGCAGAGGTAGGTGGCTCACTGTGAGTTCAAGGCCACCCTGAGACTACATAGTGAATTCAGCCTGGGCTAGTGGGAGACTCTACCTCAAAAAGCAAAAAGAAGGGGGGTGGAGGGAGAGAGAGAGATCTTCTGTGGATTCAGCCTATAGAAGGTTTCTTTTTCCCTGCCTTCCGGATGATCAGCCAGTCCTATTCCCCCGGTACTAGGCTGTTTGGTAGAGGCTTTCTGAGGATCTGCCTTGGAGGAGCGCCGAGACAGGGGCTCTTGGGTCCTGGAGGCTAAACTGCCTACTTGGGACAGAAGAGGGAACATGTAGGCCAGACAACCTGGTGAGGCCTCAGGTTGGAGGCCAACATGGGAGGCCACAAGCTTGAGGAACGGCGGCATGGGGTGGAACGCCGGCGGGGTGCGGGGGCGTCAGGCACTGGACACTTAGCTAAACTGGGCTCCTGGACAGCAGGAGTCCTGGACCTGGATGGCAAGTTCAGGGCCCTTTGAAAACTCACTGCACAGACCTCATCTCTGGGCACTGTTGCGCCAAGACCTGGACGGTGGAGAGAGAGGCCTGGGGTGCAGAGGGAAGCCCCTCCAACAGCCTGTCTGTGACGTAATGGAGGAGAAGCACCCCCGTTAGGGGCACTGCCCTACCTAAGACCCAATCTGAGTCCAAATATTTGGGGCTATTGTAAAAATACTTTCCAAAAATAAAAGTCAACTCATCCCAGTGAAGAAAAATTTGCCTGCGACATGGTGAGGCCCAGTTAGTCAGAGGACACGTGGATACCGCTGCAGGAAGGCCACTCCAGGAGCTGGCAGAAGTCAAGCACATGGGTGTCCAGCAATGATTAAGATGAATGCCCGGTTTGCAATGACAGCTATTTCTTCTCCATACAAGACTGCTGCAATTTAGTCTACACTTAAAAATGGCTTGGGAAAACAAGTAGAGAGGAAAAACTTCCTAACTTGTGAAAAAGCAGCACAGGACAGTAGCAACTGAGTTAACTCCCAAAATACACCAGTGCAAGTGTTTGGGGTTGGATCTGCCTGAAACAGTCTAATTTATCTCAGCAGAAACACATTTTTACATTTACAGCAAAAAGCAGTTAAACATTCAAAAAATGCACATGCTTATTTTGTTGGGAAAATTATACACATTTGTTTGATTAGCTTTGGTAAATAAAATAACCAAGTCATCACTCAAGACTCAGATGTGGCTGCAAAATTGATTCAATGAAATGTCAAAATAAATCAGAGCTTAAAAATGCATGGTATGTGACTTCTAAAAATGAAAACTGCATCTATCTCTGTCAGAGTTATGAAGTCTGTGCATTAAAATTATATCAAAAACGAATGCATTTCTGAAGGGAAAGTATTGATTTAATCGACTCTTTCTGACTAGTGATTCAAATCTTGATTCGAATCAATTTGATTTTAATCAAGCCCACCCTATCCAAAAGTCATTTATACACGCCTTCAGTGTGCAAGATGTCATTCTCAATGGTCTATCTGACTTGCCAGCTATCAGATGCCCCAACTGATATGGAAAAGGTTGTACAACCTGTGTCATGGTAGCTGGGCAGGGAGCAAAGAGTTCTGTAAACTTAGACCAGTTGCAGGCAGTTTTGATAAGGCCATCAAGCATCAACAGTAATTAATAAGAGACCAGCAGTCCTGGGGATGCCAGGCCCTGGGATCAGACAAGTTTCTGGGCAGGCAGGAAACTGCAGAAGATCTAAGCAGAGGGGATAAGGAACGCTTGTTGTCTGGAGGGGAATGTGCCACAAAGTGGCACTGGGTTACAGACAGCATGGAGCGGTCGCTGTGGCATCATGGGATTCAGAGGGCACACGTCAAGGCTGAGCCTCAGTGGCAGGAAGTCAAGTTCAATACTCCAGGCTTTTGAAGAATTCTGGCATGAAAGAGGTTATGAACAAGGCTGGCCTCAATCACCCAGGGCTTTGAAGTTCAGTGAGTCCCCATCCCAGAAGGAGCTAAAGCCAGAGACCAGGATCAAGTAGAGGCTTGAAGGAAGCCAGCTTCTAGAACCAGGCGATTAAGGCAGCCCTGGCATGAGACTGATCTACCAAGTCAGCTTTCTGCCTCCGCCTCATGGAGGGTCTGATCTGCTTCATGAAGATTGAAGTGTGTGGCAAATATCTCCGCATATGGAAGTCTAAGGAAGGATGAGGAAAAGTCAAATGAAGAGGGAGAAGGAAGACGAGGAGAGCTAACAGCCTGCCCGGGACCAGAGAGTGCAGAATATTCGGTGATAACTCTGGAAAAGGCCCGGCTGCCGGAGACGGTTGTCTGTCTTACTCCGGCCTGTGTATCCAGCCTCATCATGGCATGGGTGGGATAGAACCCACAGGCAGGCTTAAGTGCCTTCAGCCATGAAGATGAGTAGCCAGGAAAGGCAGAGAGCCAGGCACCATACGTCCTTGGAGGGAAAGCTGAGTGCTTCTCTATGGGCCTCATGGGCTGCCTTTTCCCTTCAAGGCACCTGATGATGGGAACATAGGCAATCGATGATCACTAACAAGCTGCCTGGTGTAATCACTTCCTGCTGTCAGATCCAGTTAAAGAAAACATACGGGGAATGGGAAGATGGTGAGGAGATGGGGTTGCTGGGGTTGAGGTCACAGGGGCTCAGCTGAGCTCATGTTCCCCCCAGGTCTCATCTCTGCTCAGCATCGTACAGTGAGCCCAGCATGAGCTGGGGACTCCGTCCACATGCACTGCACGCGGGTATGACAGAGCCAGTTTGCTGCCTGCCTTGGCATACATGGGGAGGCGAGGGGCCTGGCGAGGAACCACCGTCATGCAGCCTGGTTCGTGGGCAGGCACTGCTCTCCAGGCTGGGTCACCCCACTTCCCACGGGTCACCTGAATGCTGAGCAGTTGCGCACTTTGTGCCTCTACCACACAAGCTGGAGAACCTCAAGACAGAGAAAGCAAGAGGACACTGAAAATACTTGGAGGTTTGGGAAAGTGGCTTGGAGCTCCTTGGAGATTCCGGGATGCAGTTAGGAACATGATTTCTAAAGGCTATTCACATGTAGCAGAGCACAGGAGAAAGAAACCGGATGTTTCTCTCGCCTCAGCCATTGGAGAAATTCACAGGTGGCGAATGTTGCATAAGCCCTAGGACGGGTCGTTGCACAAGGTGCATCCTCATATGCGGAGCCCATTTGATTCTCAACAGAAAGTCAGCCATCGGCATTGTTTGACTCCCATCCTACGGCAAGAGAAAAGAGTCTGCAAGAGGAAGAACTGAGGTGGACGGAGTTGATGAGGGTTCAAGACAAGACAGCAGTAATGTACAAGGCCAGCGCATTGGCTGTGAACCAATAGGTTCACAAAATAGGAAACGATTAAACCGCGTAGATGTGGGTCAGGGTGTGGAGTGAGAACACACACTGACTGAAGGCTGGTGCAAAAACAAGGACCCTCAGGGTTGAAGAGCCCTCCACGTCCAGCCGTCTAGGATGAAACTAGGGACATTATTCAAGTCAACATGTGCTCGTCCGTCAGAAGCCCAGCTACGCAGATGCCATGCTCCCCTTCCTGTGCCACGCGGTCAGGGCAGACTAATTTGCCTAACAAGGGATTTGACCCCAGGGCTCCAGGCCTCACTGTCTCCCATGTCTCCTAGGCATCTGGAAAGCTGAGCCAGGACCACCTCAACACTGCAGATCCAAGGGGCAGCAGACATCCTAAGGGCTAACAGGACAGTGAAGAGGAGCCCAAAGCAGAAAGGAGCCAGTATTGAAGCCTAACTCCTAACTCCCCCCCCCAAAATGCACCCAAGAAGCAAGGGAGGGCCTGGCAGTTACCGCAGTCAGCAAAGTACTTGCAAGCATAAGGACCTGAGTTCAAGCCCCAGAATCTTTGTTTGTTTGTTTTTAGCCAGGAGTGGTAGCAGCACTTGTAATCCAAGCTCTGCGGAGGAGGAGACGGGCAGAAAAGGGTTCCCTGGACAGCTCCTCTCCCTTCCCTTGTTTCTCTAGTTGAAACACTCACTTCCTGCCCACGCATGACAACGGCTCCACCACCGTCACCCTCACATGGCCATCAGGCTTTCCCTACAACCCAGGGTCTTGGACTGGAAGCACACTCCCTCAGGGTAGACGTTGATTTTCAAGTGCTACCTTCTCAGAAATCACTGGATTTCTTCCTCTTCTCCTCCTCCTCCTCCTTCTTCTTTTTACAGTGAAAGACAGGGATTTATTTATTATAACTAATTGGCTCAACGTTGTGAAGACTGAGAAAACCCCACATCTACAGTCAGCCAACTAGAGACCCGAGAAAGCTCATGGTATGGTTCCAGACGTGCCACCTCTTCCACATCTGCTGGGGCCCAGCTGAAATCACAGTGGAAGCCCTGCCATGAACGCTGCTGTTACTGCTCGCCTGACACCCAGCTCCAGGGTGATGGTGGCAGACACAGTGATCAAGCAAAACCTATCAGAGCAAAAGTCCAGAGCCTACAGAGATCTCACCACTAAATCAGACTGCCCACAGGCTTGGCATGGCTCAGGAAATCACTGCTTTTTACCCATGACAATCAGCCCAGGTCCATGGTCAAGGAACACCCATGGCCAGGAAGCCCCCGTTGCCCAAATCCCTGTGGTGGCCTCACAGCCATGGCTCTCATCAACATGTGACTTAGCTCTCTACCTGATCTCTTTCTTCCTGTCTCCCCAGGCCCTTGCATACCTTGAGGACGTGGCCTTGAGCGTGTGACCTCAGCCCTCCCAACCTCAGCCTTAACAGCCATAAACAGAGGAGCTGTGTGAATTGTGTTAGCACCTTTGAATGTAGAAAAAAAAATATATGTAGAGCAAACTTTTACCTATCTTAACCAGGACAATAAATGAAAATCAAAAGGTACTTTGCATGGAGTCATGCTTTCAAATGAATCTGTTTTGTTTCTAACGTCATGTGAAAAGCGCTAACCCGGGAGAACCCGCCTTATTAACTGTCATGTCCTGCGCTTCAAGTTGCCCCTACCGGTAAAGGCTTTTTGTTGAATGGAAAATGTCCCTCATGGCCTCATATGATTAAATACTTGGTCCCTAAATAATTTTGACGGCTGTGGAACCTTCAGGAGGCAGAGCCTCACTTGAGGAAGTGGGTCACTAAGAGCAGAGCTGGCTTTGGAGTTTTAGAGCCTGGATCAACTTCTGGCCAGACCACTGCTTCCTCACTGTGGACACAATGGGACCAACTGCCTCAACCTCCTGTGGTCACACCTTCACTGCTATCATGGACTGTATCTCTTCTTTAAAAAAATTTATTTATATATTTATTTTTATGAACAGACAGAGGCTGGGGAGATGGCCTAGCAGTTAAGCGCTTGCCTGTGAAGCCTAAGGACCCCGGTTTGAGGCTCGATTCCCCAGGACCCACGTTAGCCAGATGCACAAGGGGGCGCATGCATCTGGAGTTTGTTTGCAGTGGCTGGAGGCCCTGGCACGCCCATTCTCTCCCTCTCTCTCTCTCTCTCTCTCTCTCTCTCTCTCTCTCTCCCTCTCTTTCTGTCACTTTAAAATAAATAAATAAAAATAAACCAAAAAATTGTTTTAAAAAAAGAACAGACCTCCAGCCACCACAAATAAACTCCAGATGCATGTGCCACTTTGTGTATCTGGCTTTACATGGGTACTGAGGAATCAAACCCAGGACATTAGGCTTTGCAGACAAGTACATTGATTGCTGAGCCATCTCTTCAGGCTGGACTATATTGATTCTTAACCTCTATGCCAAAATAAACCCTCACTCAAGTTGCTTTGTGTCAGATATCTTATCACAGCAACAAGAAAAGTAGCTAATGTAAGTTCTGAAAACATTAGATGGAAAAGTTAAGACATAAGGAACTTACAAGTTGTAGGGCTGGGGAGATATCCAATGGCTAAAGGCTCTTGCTTGCAAAGACTGCCGACTTGGGTTCAGTTCCCCAGCATGCACATAGAGCCAGATGCACAGAGTGGCACGCATGCATCTGGAGTTCATTTGCAGTGGTTAGAGTCCTGGCGGGCCCATTTTCTGTCGTTCTGTCTATCTTTCATTGCTTGCAAATAATAAATAAATTTGTAAGTTTTAAACTGTGTGCTGTTCTGTGTGGCACAATAGCATCTTGTGGCATTCTGCTGCATGCCACTCCTTCATCCAGAGCACCAGCACATATGAGTCTTCTGCCTGCTAGAGAGTGAGTAGCCAGCACTGCAGTTACGTGGCTGGGCTGCCCTGGGATTACAGTGTTTGTTTTCAGAACTCTTATTTCAGTCAATAATGGACCATGTGCTGGCAATTCTAATATGCCAAAGAAAGGCTCTGAAAAGGGGGTGTCTTTAAGTGAAAAGGTACAAGTTGTTAAAGAAAAGCATTATGTATTGAGGTGGTTAAGATCCATAAGTAAACACTTGTTGTTGATTTCTTATTGGACCCAATATATAAGTTAAATGATAGCAGAACTACTCAAGAGTTCATGCACCTATTGGGGGAATCTTGGAATGTATCAGTGTAGATAAAAGAGGCTAGTTAGGTCGGGGATATAGCTCTGTGAGAGAGCTTACCTAGAGTACAAATGATCCCATAGCAAGTCTCCAGAACCACAGAAAACGTGAGGCCTATGGTACACAGGGTGGGATTTATTTCTCCTTCCAAACAATGACTGGTGCACTGTGGACTCTTGGATCCAAGGTAGAAGTGACACGGTCCCTCATGGGCCCACCGGACAACCTCCCCAGACATCCAAGGTCTTAATTCAACCAAGCCGCACTGAGAACCTGCTGGGAAGGTCACATACTAGTTGGAAGGTGGGTAAAGTCCAAGAGAATAAAAGAATGGTCAGATATGTAAAGGATGAGGCAGCGTGGGGAATGCCATCTCTGGGGCAACAGAATCTGAGCCTATCACGTGGAAGATGACAAGGCACCAATCATGGGAAGGAGGTGGGGTGGGTTGAAAGCCCCTTCAAAAAAAAAAAAAGAAAGAAAGAAACTCTCCAGGAAGCAGAGACAACCTTCCCAAAGGCTCCTAGGCAGTACCAGGGGAGTTTTCTTCAGAAAGCAGAAAAGTATGCATGGTCATGGTAGGACAGGGGAAAACCAGGGTATAAAATCTAGAATAACCCCAGGAGTTAGGAGGAGCTCTGAAATATTACTGAGAAATAAAATAAAATCTACACTAACCCCAGGAGTCAGGAGGAGCTCTAGAATATTACTGAGAAATAAAATAAAATCTACACTAACCCCAGGAGTCAGGAGGAGCTCTGGAATATTCTGAGAAATGGACAAGGTGGGGTTAGGGAGGACCCAGCAACTGCGTGGACAACACAGATGACGCTGGAGACTGCATTGCACCCCCAAATTACTTTTGTTGTCCTGGGAGTTTTATTGAGATAGAGTCTCAGACTGTATTCCAAGCTTTCCTGGAACTTACTCCAAAACTCTGACTGGTTTTGAGCTTGTGGGTGATCACCTGCCTCGGCCTCCCAAAGGCTGGCATCACAGGCATGTGCCACCACTCCCAGCCCCCTAAACATTACACTGAAAGCTAACCCTCCATTTCTCATCTCCTCCACCATGTGAGGATACAGTGAGAAGGTAAGGCCTCACCAACACTGAATCCACTGGTGCCTTGATCATGCGTTTCCCAGCCTTCGGTGCTGTAAGAGAACGGTCACATCCCAACGCCTGCTCCGTGGTGCTCTCTTACAGGAGCCTGAGCAGACAAAGAGGGATAAAAGTCTGGTCCAGGCATAGTTGGTACAGAAACCACTGGAATGGGATGAACAGAGATTGAGGGGTGAAGAATAAGGGGCATCATGTGAGGGGAATCCTTTCTGGAAGCTGGCTATCAAGAGAAACAGAAAAGGGGCATAGGAGTGAAAAATGTGACCCAGTTATTATCCAGCAAGGACTCCTCAAGCTCCACAGGGAGACCGTATTTCCCACCCCCAATATCAGGTTGGGCTCAGGAACTCCATCTAACTTCATGGCAGTGCAGATATTCCCGAACAGAGCTTAAAACTGCTCACCCGACTGTGTTTGCCCTCCTTGTTACACATTTCTCTGTGAGAAGAACCAATTTTGGGTAGCCTGTGCACAAAGAAGCAGCTGTATCTGCAACTCACAACTTCAACCCTACTTCGGGCTGTGGAATCTTAGCCAACAAACCCAGCAGAACCCCGCAAATGCTCACCAGACACCACTGAGAGACAGTGGCTGCTCGGTACAAAGCATTACTGTGAAAAGAGCTGACCTATACTGGGAAGCAAGCCACCAGGATGGGTTATCTGAGAAGGGGTGACACTGGGGTACAGTTACATGTGAGTGAGAACGGTGCACTGAAGGACAAGAGCACGGGAGGCCTGGGGGAGGGGAGACATCTGTGGAAGGGTGACGCCCATGAGAAAAACAAAACAGAATGAGGCTCTAGGGAGGAAGGGAGGGGTGGCTCGAGGTGAGAAGTAAGAGAAGTGTTTTGTCTCCATCAAACGAAAGAGAGAGAGAGTTGTGTGGGAATGCCAGAAGTTTGAAGGTTTAGTAGAGCAAAGAGAAGTAATTCAGGTTAGGTAGACTCCTCCTTCTCAATGAACAGAACAGTGAAGCGAGATCCTCAATGGGGGCTGTCTGCCAGCAGTGGTGAGGGGGGGCTCGCTGCCGGCTGCTTGCCGGTCCCTAAATGTCTCTCTAAGGGTCTGCTCATGCAGATTCTGAGCTCTCCTCCTCCTCCACCTCCTCCTCCTAGAAAGCGTCTCCTACTAAGACAGTCGACCAGGATGCCTCCCTTATGGATGGCATCTGTCATCTCCCAGCCCAGTGCTTGTTCAATGCCTTGCACTCCCACTGGATTGGAGCTTGAGACATATGGGAGTCGTCATTTGCTTCCTTGGAGTCCCCCACACCACCGACGACACCGTGATGGTCACACAGAGGAGGCTTAAAAATTACTTGTTAAGTGGCTCAAGAAGTTAAAGTCACCATTTCCTCCTGTAGAGTGGCGGAGTTGGACCAAATCACTCAAAACCAGCTGTTAAGACTTAGCCATCAGAACTATAGTTTCTGAAAGCAGACTTTTTTTTTTTTGTCTTTTTGGTTTGAAGTGGTTATATTTTTTTTTTTTCTTCTCACTGCTTATGCCAACTTCCCTGAAGCCTGATCCATTTCCTTTTCTTGACTGCCTCAGAAAATTCTTTCATCAATTCTGCCTTGGACATACTGACACCCTCCCTGGAAAGGCAGAAGGGTTATTTTCCAGATGTTCTTTAATGCCATTGCTCAAAGGGTTTTTCTGTTTTATTTTTAATGAAACAAAAAGCACCCTATCTGACAGGCGATGCTAGGCAGCCTGTATTTATTTCATGCAAGGGGTCCCAGAAATAACAAGCAGTTGGTGCGTTCATTCCACTCCGACTCTGCAGGTCTGATTGATGCTTGAGTGAGCAAAGAGAATGTGTCCTCCAGGGCTCTGCCAGCCTGAGTCGAGGCAGCTGGGTGGACCTTGCAGACTCAGCCGACAGTTCCTCTTGAGTCACCATCTCCAACACCCAACACAGTTCTAAGCAGAGGAAACAGGGCTGGTACAGAGAACACTGTTGCCTGGCAACAGGGCCACAGCAGGCAGACCAGTGAAGCAGGTGAGGTCACCCAGTCCTCCACCCCTCAAAGGATCAGGTTCCCTGTCCCAAGTTCCCGTCAGTTAGTCACCAGAAATATCACACCTGGGGGCTGGAGAAATGGCTTCTACTGGCAAAGCCTAAGGACCCCGGTTCACCTCCCCAGATCCCACGTAAGCCCGATGCACAAGGTGACATAGGTACAAGGTGGTACATGCATCTGGAGTTCAATTACAGTGGCTGGAGGCGCTGACAATATAATTCTCTCTCCCTCTCTTTCTCTCTTTCTCTCGCTCTCTCGCTCACTCTCACTCTTGCTTTCTCATTAAGAAAGTCCAGTCCGCTGGGTTTGCCTCCAATAAAAAGTATCACACCTGCACCTCCTTCTCCAAGCACCCCACAATAGACCACCTAGCCCATGGGCCGTGTGGAATAAGGTTCATTGTCTAGCTCCTGGAAGCACCTTACTCTCTTATTCTAGCCAAGAAGACATTCTCCTTTGGTATTTCCCTCACTGGCCTCTGGGCTCCCTGAACTTGGGGCTGCATCTCATTCCCTGCATTTCTTTTTTTCTGCAGCAGCATGCTGGGCACATGTGGCCCTCCCAACAATTGGTTCTATACTCAAATGGCACAAGTACACAGAGCCTAGGGTCCACCTGGGAAGATGCCAGCTCTTCCAAAACAGTGAGCCCTCACACTGTGCCTCAGCCCCTAGGAATGTTCTCTTCACCTATAAAGAGAACCTACCTCCCAGTGCTACAAGAACGAAATGAAGGGCTGGTCAGATGACTTAGCTGTTAAAGTATTTGTGGTGGTTTGAATAGAATAGATGGCCCCCAATATATTCAGTTGTTTGTTTGTAGTTTGCATCTGTAGCCACCTGCTGGAGGCAATGTCACTGGGTGATCTTAAATTGTGGTGGTGGGTTTCAGATTTCAATCTAAAGATATGCAAAGTGTGCCCAGCTGGAGTTCCTGAAGTGTGCTGTGGCTTTTGGCTTGTGCTTCTCTCTCTCTGTCTTCTTGGGCCTGTGAAGGCAGGCCAGCTTCTTCTGCCATTATGGAACTTCCCCTGGATCTGTAAGCTTCAATAAATCCCTCCCTTCATAACTGTGGCTGCTATGAAAGTTCATCTCAGTGCACCTGAAGCTGTCTGCTACAGTATTAAATCTGTGAAGCCTAAGGACTCAGGTTTGATTCCCCAGGACCCACACAAGCCAGAAGCACAAGGTGGCATGTGTCTGGAGATTATTTGCAGTGGCTAGGGGACCTGAACTGCCCATTCTCTCTCTCTCTCTCTCTCTCTCTCTCTCTCTCTCTCTCTCTATATATATATATATATATATATATATATATATATATATATATATATATAAATATCTACCTATCTATCTCTCTCTCTCCCCTCTCTCAAATAAATAAATACAATATTTTAAAAATTTAGAAAAAAAGAATGAAATTAAAACATGTATGCTTTACAACCTGTCAAGTATTTTAGAAAGATAAGAAAGTCAGTGCTAATTCAGATCTAAATTTTAAAGACCACAATACCTCTCCCAAAAGTATTATGAACAGATCCTACAGCTTCTTCCTTCCCTCTCTGCGGGGGCATTGTCCTCCACCTTCAGCAGTGAAGGTGTCCCAGGCCTGGCAAAAGTAGCCACATCTGTTTGGACTCAGACACATGCTCCTGGCTCTTAACTACGGAAGACTAGCCAGGGGTCAGCAAACCATGACCCGCATTCCAAACCCAAGCCACCACCTGGCTTTGTGCGACATATGAGCAGAGAGTTGTTTTAACATTCTTAAATGGTTGGGGAAAAAAAATCATCTGAAGAATATTTTGACACATAAAAATTATATAAAATTCAAACTACAGTGTCCATAAGTAAAGCTTTATTGAAACACAGCCATACTCACTTTTTCCACATACTGACTACTGTACCAGCAGAGCTAAACCATTGCACGGAGACTATAGACCTGGAAAACCAAAGGTGTTTCCCTGGTTCTTCCATGAAAAAAAAAAAAAAAAAAAGCCAATCTCCGATATGGACCATCTCTTCACTTGTCCTAAGATTACTCCTGGGAAAAGACCTTGAGTGAATCCAGATCTGTGTCTCCCAGTCCCTCCTGAAGAGGACGCCTTAGTCCGCTGGGCTGCTATCACAGAATAACATAACTAGGGAGCCAGAAAACAGCAAAAATGTATCCTTCACAATCACGGACTCTGTGACATCGCTTCACAGATCTGCTTGTTCCTACAGCACCCTCTTCTCACAGGATGGAAGGGTGAGGAGGCTCTCCAGGGCTTTGCAACAGCACTAATCCATTCATGAGTTCTAATGGCTCTACTCTCATGCTCCAATCACATCAAAGACCTCACCTGCTGGGTACCATCCCACTGGCACTTAGGATTTCCATACATGATCTTGGTGGTGGGAAACAAACAATCAATAGCAGTAGGGCGCTGGCAAGGATCGCACTCGAGAGGAGAGCCAGAAATATGCTGAGACTCGGACGGACGTGTGTTACTGGTGAAACAAGACAGGTCGGGGGTGGGTGCCTTCAGTGATCAAAACAGTCATCATGGGCTGGAGAGATGGCGTAGCGGTTAAGCGCTTGCCTGTGAAGCCTAAGGACCCCGGTTCGAGGCTCGGTTCCCCAGGTCCCACGTTAGCCAGATGCACAAGGGGGCGCACGCGTCTGGAGTTCGTTTGCAGAGGCTGGAAGCCCTGGCACATCCATTCTCTCTCTCTCCCTCTATCTGTCTTTCTCTCTGTGTCTGTCACTCTCAAATAAATAAATTAATTAATTAATTAAAAAAAACAGTCATCGTAATGAGGAAGCGTAAGGATGCCATGAACTGAGAACCTGCCCAACAGAAAGAAGCACCCTGACTGCCTGCGCTGTCACAAGAGAGGAGGTGCCTGTCGTTACGGATATGCAAAGGAGGGAGAGCTACAGGATGAACTGTGGGATCAGGTACCAGAAGACTGGTTGGCAGAGGCAGTGAGGTGGGTATCTGTTAGGAGATGACTCATCTTGCAAATGCCCGCGTGAGCGTCCGCAGCAGAGGAGTGCTGGGTACCACGTGCGTACAATCCAACGTGAGCACGGTTCGCTGGACCAGAAGTGTATCCTGTCTGAGGCAGGGTCCCGTGGAGTCCCTTTGTCTAAGACCTTGAGCGTTTAGAACCAAGGGAGAGAGAAGGGCGTTCTGCGTGTGGCTGCGCGTATATAGCATTACTGCCCACACAGGCTGACATGTGTCAATGAAGCTGACAGAGCCGGCTTCTCTGAGGAAAGAGGAAGAAGGCAGATGCATGTGAGGAGAAGGGATGATGGAGAAAGTTCTCTCTGGACTCCCAGCGCCTTTGCAGCCTCTGGCTCCAAATGCTTCATGACAATACTTCAAGGTCACTCTACAGGAAGTGTCACTTTACAGAAGCTGGCCTAAAATGGATTCTCCCGCTTACAGCTCAGAGACCTTTAAGTAATGTCGTTCTGGAGGAAGGAGACTAAAACTCTTCACAAGCCAGGCAGTAGTCTGGGTGCCTTTCCAACCTGGGGGTCTAAGAGCCTATTAGTCACACGAGTGCGAGGTCCCAGCCCCTCCACACACAGTATCTGGGGAGTCGGATGTAGCACCCCCCGAGCACGGACCATGCGTGTGGCGCGTCAGTGAGCACACACCGTGTCTGCGTCTCCCCTGTCATGCCACCGCAGTGACAGATAAGGAACCGCATGGTCAACAAGTGACAAGCGCTCCATTTCCTCTTCACATTATCTATCACGTACACATCACCTGATCTCCACAGAACCCAGCAGGCATTGAGTGCAAAGGGACTGAGACCCACCTTGGCAGACTGGCAGACTTCTGCCAGGAGAAAGCTCTGGGGACGCAGAGGACTACTCCCCTCAAGTTCATCTTAAGTCCTAGACGGGAAAAGCCCTGGGCAGGGTTTGCTCTCTCAAGCATGTGATTTGCTGGGAAGCCAATGAATCCAGGCCATTCGCATGTTTTGGTGCAGTAAGATCCACTCCAGCTGTAGCTTTAACCTGGCCTCACTGGGAGACCACAGCAGCCTAATCAGTGCCACAGAAACTGGACAAGAGCAGTAGGCAGACAAATGTTCTCCGTGGTCCGCTTTGCCCCAGCAAGAAGACGGCCTGAGGCTGCCCTCGCTCCAGTCTGTTCCATATGCTAATCTTCACTCTCCACTGCAAGTTGCTCGGCTTCTTCTCAGCTATGTTTGGCTTTTGAGAATAAAAGTGCATCATTAAGTTTGCCAGAGACTGTGAGTCTAGTCCTAAGACCGGAAGGCATGGGCTATCTCTGGTCCAGCTATATTGCCTCAATGGAGACTCACTGCAGTGGGAGGGGAGGGGACAGTCAAGTGGGAGATAAGACAGGAGAATTGGACTCTGGACCCTTTACTACCTCAGTGACATAGGAAGCCCACAGCCCTCTCTATCTAATAAGCAGATTGGTCCAGATGTCAGGCCAGAGCCACAAGGGAAGAGCAGCCAGGTCGCAATCAGAAAAAGACTGAGTTGATACCCAAAAAAGAGAAAAACCTACCAGGTAAATGTCACATCTGCTAGGAAAGGTGACAAAAGTCCAGAAATGGCAAAACAGAGATGAGAAAACCTTGGTAGAGACTTGTTGAAGGACGGAAGGATCCCAGCCAGCTCTCAAAGCCTATGAATTTCAACCTTGCTCCGCTGCGCCCCTAAACAGGTCTCCTCTCTGACAAGAGAGCAGTTGCAAGCTGCGTATGCAACACCCCATGGGTTCTGCGTAAGCCACTCCTTCCTTGACAAGCTTGTATTCAAGGACAGCCTCCATCTCCACAGACACAGAAAATGAGCTCTACCACGGCCTCCCACATTTCTCTTCCTCTAGGGTGTTCCCGGGTCTGATAATGCCACCGCCCACTCATCAGCACAAATATTACTGACACCAAGTCACTGAAAACAACATTTTCAGGAGCTGGACCCCCTTGGGGAGAATGCAGACTAGCTAAAAAGAAAGGAAACTTTATTTCCAAGATCAGTTATCCCAATCATCTTTCCTAGGCTATGGCCCAAGGGACAGTTATTCAGCACTTTTATAGGTCAGTTCCTTTCTCCAGGAAATCCTCCACAGGAACGGAGAGAACTATGACTGAAAAAGGCCTCCTACCTCCGTGTGCCTGGGTTCATACCTGTCAAGTAGGAACAATAGTACCTGCATTTGTTTTCTCTCATTGCTACAATACATGGCCATACTCGGTAGCTTAACTTATTTGCAAGCAGAGAGAGACAGTGTCTCAAGCACAGGTAAGGGCCCGTGGCCACTGAGGTTCATAGGGAGCCTGAGCTGCTAGGCATGGCTTAGGGCCCAGGGCTACAGGAGGGTGCACCAAGCCTAGACCCAGATAACCTGGGGCCCCCAGGGGCAGCAGGAGTGAGGCTGCTCCCTCCCCACAGCCTGGGGTGCCTGGGAGTCCTGATAAGACATAGGTTCTACTTTCCCCAGAGCCCTGTGACCTCTTGCCTAGCACGTCCCCATATGCTAATGAGGTGTCAGCCAGCAGCCTTTGCACAACCAATCCCCCTGCACCCCGTACCCTGCACCTTTTCCCACCACTGCTTAGGCCATGTGACCCTTTCCCCGCTCACCCGGAAAGTCCCTACATGCTAATTAGGCATCAGCAAGACCTTTGAAATAACCAATCCCTTTATGGCCTGTACCTACCCATACCTCTTCACGCTCATTCACAAATACTTATAAACTCATACCCCTGCCAAATAAACAAGCTGTTCTCTGAAGCTGTCTCTCAGGTGTTTCTTCCCATTGCCCTCACGGCTGCTCAAGACCCTGTTCTACTGCTGCCTGGACACCCCTGTGGCACCAAGGTGCTGTGGCCCCAGGACAACCAGGAACCACAGGAGAGAGGGAGAGACAGATAGAAAGAATGGGTACGCCAGAGCAAATGTACTTCAGACACATGTGCCACTTTGTGTATCTGGCTTTACATGAGTACTGGGGAATAGAACCCAGGCCCTTCAGTTTTACAGGCAAGTGCCTTAACCACTCAGCCATCTCTCCAGCCCTTAGACTGGTAGCTTAGACAGGCACACATGTATTATCCTTGAGATCTGTAGGCCAGAAGTCACCATGAATCCCGCTAAGCTAAGTCAAGGGCTGTGTTGTTTTCTAGGGCTCTGTGGGGAAATCTCATTCCTCCATTTTCCACCTTCTATAGAAGGCTGCCCTATTCTTTGGCTCATAGCCTCTTTTCTCTCCCTCCCTCCCTCCCTCCCTCCCTCTCTCTCTCTCTCTCTCTCTCTCTCTCGCCAGCAATAATGGGTCAACTTTTTCTCCTATCAAATCTGCCTGACATCCTCTTCTACCTTAGGACTCGTGTGATTATAATAGACTCACCTGGGTAACCCAGGAGACGCCCCTCGTTTTAAGATCAGTTGGTTAGCAACTTAATTCCATTTGTTTCCCTCTGACCTATGACATCATTCATAGTTTCTGGGAACCAGAACATGCACATGAATACCTGTCCACGGGGGTGGGGCATTCTGTGTAACACAGCAACTCTCTCAGAAAAGCTGAAAAACAATTTCCTCTACTATCTAAGCACCAGGCCAGGTGTCTTGTCACTTTGCTTTCTTCCTCAGAAATGGAGAACTTTCATCTATAAAGACCTTTAAGATCTCCAATTTTGTGGAGTTAAAACATTATCACTTTAAACTCTGTCTTGTGCATGACAATCTTCAAAGCACTTGTCCAGGCTTTGCTATAGTTGATCCCCACACCAAACCTGGGAGACATACAAGGAATACGTTCCCACTTACTTCTACTTCACAGAACTGTAATTTGACAAGAAGTTAAGAGATTTACCCAAGATCACACAACAAGCATGTCATGGTTCTAGTTTTCCATTATCGTCTTCTGATAAAGCACCTCTCCTGAATACCATGCAAATGTCCACACAGGTACAAGGTCTCCACCAGCAGCAGCAGCAGAGGCACCACCCAGCCAAATCACCTTGCCTGAGGTGCAGTGTCTTGGCACCAGTGGATGCTGGTCTCTGAAGACAGCCTGGAACACGGGGTCTCTGTGTTGGACCCCTTGTGCTCTGTGATGCCAGCTTCACAGGGTCTAGAATCATCTAGGAGAGAAACTTCTGGGCATGTCTGTGAGAGAGTTTCCATACCAGGTGAACCAAAATGGGAAGACCCCACCCTAAATGTGGGTGACTCCGTTCCATAAAAAGCCAGACACTGGTGCAAGGCAGGTATTGGTCACCCCAACTGCGCCTGTGGATGAGAAGTAAGATAGAGACAGGAGAATCCTCTGGAAGCTCGGGGGTCATGAACAATGTGAGACCCTACCTCAAAAAAAAAAGGTGGAAGGTGAGAACCGATACCTGAAAGTCGTTCTCTTACCTGTACATGTGTGCTTGGAAAACATGCGCACACACACACACACACACACACACTATTCTCATGAATGAGAGGGAAGAAAGAAAGGAGGGTAGAAGGGAGAGGGAGATACATAGCTATCTTGAAAGTCTTGGCAGTAGACTGGACATTTGCCA
Organism: Jaculus jaculus; assembly: GCF_020740685.1. Lineage (NCBI taxonomy): Eukaryota > Metazoa > Chordata > Mammalia > Rodentia > Dipodidae > Jaculus > Jaculus jaculus. The sequence goes on from NC_059106.1 coordinate 168,151,020, forward strand.
ACTTTTTGCACTGACATCAGCTGTCACATCTCTATGTCATTGAGGCAAAGAATCCCTCTTGCTGCTCACAAGCCATGTGCTTGCCTCACTGTTCACCCTCCACTCCCGTGTGGACAGCTGGCTCCTCCCACGGGTGTCTGTTGAGTACCTTGGTGCACATGCTTTATGCATGGAAGACTCATAAATAAGACAAAATTTGGATTTTACTCCACAGTAAGAGCCAAACTGTTATCTGGACCTTTTACTTATGTTACCTAATTCTTACTTTATTTAGGGCTGTTGGGTAAGTTTTCCTGTGTTCACACCCTAAAACAAGTAGCTTCTAATGCTGAGTCTCTCAACACCATTTTACCGATAGAATAGTAAGGTATTAAGTGGGCCATGATCATTTATGTAGGCAAAATATCAGATAGAAAAGAACCCAGAATTTGTGCTCAGGACCTCAGCTTGTTGTTGGACTAAGCATGAAATAGCAGATGACCTTCTCAGTCTGAGGAGAGTCCTCACTGGTGAAGTGGGGACCTTCATGGTTAGTCTCCATAACCCCTGGTGAAGTGGGGACATTTATGGTTAGTCTCCATGACCCCTGGTGAAGTGGGGATCTTCATGGTTACTCTCCATGACCCCTGGTGAAATGGGGACACTCGTGGTTCGTCTCCATGACCCCTGGTGAAATGGGGACATCCGTGGTTAGTCTCCATGACCCCTGGTGAAATGGGGAGGCTTACTGGTTATTCTTCTTAATCCCTTCCACCTTCAACAATTTATGTCTAGGCTTCTATATAAACAGAACTTCTCAGAGCAATGCTATAATCAGGAATGAGAAGTCTTGAGCTATATCAATCACTTTGTATAACTCTATTTACAAACCTGCAGAACAAGCATCTAGCGCTCGATCCGGATCCATTCCATATCCTCACGGGAGAAGCAAACTGCACACTCAGCAAAGGCACTGCCACTCTGCAAACAAACACTCCAGTGCCTAATAAAAGTTAGTGATTCGAGATGATGCTGATTTTACCTGGGAAAACTCACAGTGGACTGTGAGGCGCTCTGCCTCTATTACTTATGACTAGTGAATGAAGAAGGCTCTGGGTAAAGCACATTTAGTTAGAAACAGAAGCACTCATCTATAGGTGGGGGACACAGGGATGAGTATCATATGACAGGAATATCAGAATTGTATTGATATAGTAATTCCTTTAAAAATCCAAACACATCATATGGCTTATATTCTTGCCCATCCTCAGTTTACATCATTGTTTCTACAGGTAAGGCATGGTTAGTTTCTGTCCTTCTTTTATTTTTTTAATTATTTTTATTTATTTATTTGAGAGCGACAGACAGAGAGAAAGAAGCAGAGAGAGAGAGAGAGAGAATGGGCGCGCCAGGGCCACCAGCCACTGCAAACGAACTCCAGACGCGTGCGCCCCCTGTGCATCTGGCTAACGTGGGTCCTGGGGAATCGAGCCTAGTCTGTCCTTCTTGAATTGTTTACATGATTAAAGATAAATATGAATGGTTATTCCAGTTCTACAACCTCCCCATGTCCCTAATCACCTTTTGTACAGAAGTTCATAAAGCATATACACTGTTCGGTATCTTGCTTTACGTTTTTACTGAGCAAGCAGATAGGTGAAATTATCTCTAACAATAATAGTTCAATCCAGTTGTAGTTTGTTCTAGAGTGTATCTATTGGCACACTTAAGGGAATTAACATTTCTCTTTTTGTGAATTTCCTGGTGATATCATTTTATGTGGGGTTTTTTTTTTCCTATTAGATGGAAATTTTTCTCACTGGCTCTTTGGAACTCTTTACCTATTAAGAGGATTGTCTTTCATCATCTTCCTTTCCAGTTTATGAAGAGCCCTTTTCCACCCAGATTATTTTCTCCAAATTTTATCCTGTCAAATATACCAGGATTTAATTTTAAGTCTTAAGACTTAAGTCTTAGTTTGAAAGTTCTCCTCTGTGCTTTATTTGGGCCCTGCTCAAGTTTTGTGTCTACATTTAATATTTGTATTTTCATTTTGAACCTGATGCTGGTGTATATATTGTATGGTTCTTGAATCTTTTGATTTAAGTATCAAGTGCCAAATGATCATATGTATGTGGATCATTTCTGAACTTCCCATTATGTTCATTTTAACTATCTATGTATTTTCCAATAGCACAATTTTAATAAAGAAACAATCATAATAATTTCCAATAGCTAGCAAAACCAATCCATCCAAAATATTTTCCTGTTTCAGAATTTCCTAAATATTCTTCCTTTTATTTGATATTTTAAAATAAATACATAGTTTTTTTTTTCAGTTCATGAGAACTTTTGTTGCAATTGTACAAAATTTGTAAGTTAACTTGAAGACAATGATACCATTGTTTTTCTGTCTATGAACAGGATATATCTCTTCATTTTCTCTATGTTCCTTTTATATTCTTCAGTAGGATTTAAATCCTCATAGAAGCTTACATGCCTTTTTGAGAAGTTTACTATCAACTTGGACCCTTCTTCCTGTACTAAATTTTGTTTTTTTGTCTATATTTATGAAAGGTGTCAAATTCTGCTTGCTTGCTAAATTTTACATATTTGCAAATTTGGTGGATTATTCTATTATGTGAAATATTTTTAGTGTACTCTTAATGCTTCCCAACCCTGAAGCAACAATATCTCCATATAGCAACAACTGCCTTCTTCCCATTTCTCTTTTCTAATTATTTTATCTTGTCACATTGCACTGGATGAACACAAATATGAATAACATTGATTCTTGGGCTTCATTGAGACTTTCTTCCATGTTTCCACACTCCATAATGCTGACTTTTGTCTGAATAGATCTGTTTTAGCACATCAAACAATGAAATATCTTAACTAAAGAACCCTAGCTACTCCTATTTCTTGATTGTATTTTTAATTCTTAAAAAAAAGTGGCCATAAATAAATATTTTTAAAAGTAAATCAATCAATAAATAAAAATGGGCTGGAAAGATGGCTTAGTGGTTAAGGTGTTTGCCTGCAAAGCCAAAGGACTTCCGTTCGATTCCCCATGACCCATGTAAACCAGATGCACAAGGACGCATGCATCTGGAGTTCCTTTGCAGTGGCTGGAGGCCCTGGTGCACCCATTCTGTCTCTCTCCCTCTCTCTGCCTCTTTCTCTCTCTCTCTCTCTCTCTCTCTTTCTCTCAAATAAATAAATAGGATGTGAGGACGATCTGGCTGCGACATCTGTCAACACATTGATCGCCAGGGTTGATTCGGCTGAGCTGGCTGGCTGGGCGGGTGTCCCCTTCCTCCCTCACCGCTCCTGGTGCGTCCCTCCCGAAGCTGCGCGCTCGGTCGAACAGGACGACCTTCCCCGAATAGAGGAGGACCGGTCTTCGGTCAAGAGTGTGCGGGTAGCTGCGCTCCCCTGCTAGAATCTCCAAACAAGCTCTCAAATAAATGAATAAAAATTATCGAAAAAGTTTTTAAAAATGGCCATTGAGCCCGTGTCAATTACTTTCTAATTGCTGTGAACACAAAACTGACAAGAGCAAAGTAAGGACAGCGAGAGGTCATCCTGGCTTACAGTTCCAGAGGGCACAGTTTATCATGGCGGGACAGGTGTGACAGGGTAGGCACCAGCTTGTCACCATGGCCAGGGAGGAAGCAGGGGAAGAAGAGAGTGGGGCCACAATCCAGCAACCCACTTCCTCTGGCAAGGCTCCATCTCCAAAAGGTTCCAGGCCCTTCCCAACAGCACCACTCACTGGGAACAAAGATGTTCAAACACGTGCACCTGTGCGGGTATTTTACACTCAAGCCACCACAAGCCGTGTGGCCGCACCTATCATCCGAACGTTTGAGTAGTAAAGGCTGGTGTTGGAGGACTGAGAGCTGTATGCTCCGTGGCGAGACCCCCTCCCCATCTCAAAAAATGAGGGCTAGAGGTATAACTCCATGGTAGACCACTTTCCTGGCATGCACGAGGTCCTAGGTTTGATCGCCAATACTGAAAAAGGGCATCGTAGAGACCATTACTTTCTCACTTACTAGACATACACATGCACCCCAGGAATGATACTCTATCATGTTCCATTCATCTTCAAATGGACTGATTTCCTAGTTTTAAAAATGACTAAAGGTACTTGCTGGTTTTCTATTTGTACTTTATTTGTCAGGTATTGGAAACCAACAAACTTGCTTCTTTGCTTTATTAGAACATTCGGGAAGGAGAGCATGGCAGTGCACACCTATAATCCCAGCACTTGGGAGGCTGGTGGGGGAGGTTAGACCAGGAGTTCAAGGCCAACTACAGCTACATTAGTAATTTAAGACCAATATGAGTCTTGAATTGAATACATGAAACTCTGTCTCAACAAAAACAAAACAACCAAGCAGATAAATACCAGAATTATCTATCCCTTGAAAGTTTGATAAATTTTCACTGGAAAGCAATCTGTATTATTGTAGGGTTTTTGTTTGTTTGTTTTTTTTTTTAACCTTTGGAGCAAGATAAACCTGTTTAAAATTTTTAAGTTTCTGTCTTGAAAACTGTAGATTCTTTTTCAGTATCACTTGAGAAGATTTATTTTCTTGGGAAATAATCCACATCATCAGGTTTGCAAATGGAATTGCATAGAGCTCAGCAAAGCAGCCTCATGATTCCTTAAGTTTCTATTTATTTCATTACTCCCTGCACAAGCGCCCATGTCTTATTGATTATGTTAACTAGTAGCTTATCTATTGTCTTTCCCCTAAAACAGAACTTTGAAATGTATTTTCTACCTCGTTAATTTCTACTCTTAGCTATTTCTTCTCTCTGTTTTCCCTTTGCCAAATTTTGTTTCATTCTGTTACGACTCCCTGAAGTAGAGAACTCCTTCATGTTTCATCATTTTTTTCAAGTAAATATTTAAAACCATCTGTTTTCCTCTGAGGAGTGCTTTGCTATATCACATCTATTTGATATTTAGTGTTTTCATTAATTGTCATTTTCCAGAAAAGCCTCAATCTCAGTTTCTATTTTCATCTTTGAGCCATGCACTGAGTGCTTATTTCACTTTATTTTGACTTCACTTTCAATCCAATAGTCTTTTCTGATCTAGAATTAATTTCTAATTAAATTGCACTATAATTAGAGGATATTGCCTGTATTTTTCCTCTCCTTGAGGATTTGTTGAGGTTATCTTTGTTGCTTAATAGATGGTCAATATTTGAGGATGCTTCATGGGACTTGGAAAGATATATTTTCTTCATTTAGTCTACAGGATTTGATATTTATCCATCAGATCTACTTTATTACTTATGTTAATTAGGTCTTCAATATTGATTTTTTATCTTTTGTCCAATTATCTGGAGACCAAACCCTGTAAATTAAAGCGGTCTGTTTCCAGCATGCATTTGTCTATTTCTTTTCACGTCTCCAGAAGTTTCTGTTCTTCTCAATCTTGCTATTTTTTTCACTGTGAAATGTACCCTTTAATGTTATCCTTTATCTTATTTAATACATTGCAGCTGAATTCTACTTTGTCTCATGTAAGTCCATGACTACTACATTTTTATGACTACATTTACTTTTTATTAGCCTTGTTAAGCATTTACCTGGTAGATTTTTTTACTCACCCTTTTATTTTCAACCTGTATGGCTTTCCTTCAGGGATGTGTCTGTAAACAGCATGGAATTGGACTTTGATTTGTGATGCAATCTTAACATATTTTTAAGAAGTTAAACTCATTTATGCTTAGCAATAAGGCAAACAGTCTAATTCCTAGCTCTCATTTCATAATCTGTCTTCTGGGGTTTTCAGACATTATTTTTACGGTTTCTGTAGTTGTTTCTCCTGTGCGATTCTCCTAGAAAGCTTTATGTTTTGATTCTAGTGGTTACATTCATAACTACACACTACATAATAATCTTAACCTATGTCTGTAGACGGGGCATCAATTCTATGATACAAGCGAAGATATGAACTGATGCGTTTTGTCTTGTTCTCCTTTACTTTCTTTTCTGTAGAGGCTTGGCAAAGGCATGATTGGGATGGGACAAAAAAGAGACATGTGTCCCTACAAACGAGTTATCAGAGACGTTGACAGACAGGTGCCTTGTGCAGAGAGGGAGGCAGTGACACATTGCAAGGCCTCTGGGCACCGCTGACTGGCTATGCTGCTGTCTCTCCCACCGCCTGATTGTAGTTGATAAGATTATCTTTCTAAGTGTTCATCATTTATTGTTAAATATAATTATGCTGCTATTACCACATCTGTCAGCTCTCGGTTATATCCCTCGACTCCCTGCTGTTGTAAAAATCACACGTTTGGAGAGCTTCCTCTTTTCCCTCCATGCCCCTGCAATATTCGCTGGTAGTGTGGTTTTTGCATCATTAGCACGTTGACACCCTCTCTGTTGTTCTAACCCTTCTCTTCCTCTTACTCCTGCGTTCACTTTAGTGCTTCGGCTGTAAACACCCCCTGCACATGCTCCTCCTTCTGAAGCTCATCCTCTACTCGTTTGCTCAGGAAGGGCTCTGGAGAACAATATTCCCTGAGTTATCACATGCCTCGAATTGTCTTTGTCCTTAGAAGATGGCCACGACGGATATAAATCACTGCTCTGCCTTCTCTTTCCTTGCTTATCTTACAGATGCTCTGCTGCTGTCTTCTGGGCATTGGCTGCTACTGTGAAGGAAACTGGGGCCAGCGTGACAGTTTCTCCTTGTAAGTGGCTTCATCTCTGCCTGGGTTCCCAGTGGATTCTTTCTTTTTTATTTATTGAACTTTTTCAGCATCTTCTTATTACTTCTGAAGTAAGTTCAAACTTCAAAGAAAAGTTACAAGAGAAGTACAAATTCTTAGACTCCCTAGATACCAATTCCCTAGATGGTGATATTTTACTATATTTCCCCATTTTTGCAGAGAGTAAAACATGCACAAATAGACAGACTGGTACAGATAGAGATTTCTTTATTTTTGGAATGACGCCTCTTACCACCATACATCCCAGTGCATGCCTCCCAGAGATAAGAAACTTCCTCCTATATTATCACCACAGACCCATCCTTGTTAAAAGTCAGAGCTGGGATGGAGAGATGACTTAGGGGTTAAGGTGCTTATCTGCCAAGCCTAAGGACCCAAGTTTAACTCTCCAGATCCCACATAAGTCAGATGTACAAGGTGACAAAAGTGTACAAGGTTGTACATGCACACAAGATGGCACACATATCTGGAGTTCAATTGCAGTGGCTAGAGGCCCTGACAGGCCAATTCTCTCCCCCCCCCCCCCCTCTCTCTTTCTCTCCTCATAAAAAAGTCAGAGCTCCACATTCATTCTTCTACCTCGCTTCCATGAGAAATGTATGGTGGGCAGGAAAAGGATTCTTCTCTATATTTCATTAGTGAAAATAACTTCATGGCTATGTTGGTGCTAGCTGGTATGGATAACTTCCCCTGACACCCAAATGTACTTCTTCTCAGCATTTAGCTTTGCATACTTTTCCATGAAACATCTCCTAATTAATATTTTAAATTTCTATTCTACTATATTATTTTGGAAACCAAAATTATGCCTACCAAGAACTAAAATTATGCTAATGTTAAAGCTCCAATTCCTATTTTCTATATCTTCCAGATTCCCTCCAGTCTATATTAATGCTTTCCTTATTTTAATTGCATTTAGTCACCTTTCTTATTTGGGTCATCTATGTTCACACTGCATTCTCCAGAGTCTGTTCTTCCTTGAGATTCTTGCAGCTTTATCCTCACTTCTCAGAGAGATGTGCCTTTTCCCTCTTCCTTCACCTTTGAGTTTTGCCAACTCAATTTTCACTGGCTTGTGCCATCTTGTCAGCCCTTCCAGAATGTGTGCCTCTATTCTGTGCTCTTTCTTTGTACAAACGGTTGCTTTGTATGGGGAAGGCTTTCTTGGTGCACCTCTTGGCATGAAGTTCCTATGATGGGAAAGGGACTAGGGAAGACCTTTGTTACTCAGAATGACTTTTTTTTTACAGAGAAAACTGATGTCTGGAGGAGCATGTGGAAGGTTCCAAACTTCTACACCATGACCTAGTGGTGGCTTCATGGGGTATACATATGTAAAATTTCACCATGATGAGACATTTTAATGCTTCAATAAACATGTTTAGGAAGAAAGAAGGTTAGGGAGGAATGAAAGAGGAAGGAGTGGGGCTTTCTTTTTGCTGACAACATGTTATTTCCTGTAAACAGGTCTCTGATGGACAGTCCTTCATGGCTCTGCACACTCCTCTGCATCTGCGAAGCTAAAGCCCCAGAACATGCCTTCCTTCAGTTCTGGTCACCCCAATTCCTGCTTGTTGTTCACAGAACATGCCTTCCTTCAGTTCTGGTCACCCCAATTCCTGCTTGTTGTTCACAGAACATGCCTTCCTTCGGTTCTGTCCACACCAATTCCTGCTCGTTGTTCACAGACAGGTAACAAAGCTGTATCTCTTCAGCATCACATGCACCCTCACCTGTCACCCACAGACCAACATTCTGCTGTCCCTAGGTCTATTGGTCACTCTCCTAAATCTCTCCACTGGCCCCCTTGTGGCTTCTCTCTACCCTAGATGCTCAGCACAGCCTTTGCATTTATGTTAGATTCCACAAATAATATTTGTAATCTGATTCCACTGAAAATGGCATTTGGGGAGCACTGTGGTTTAAATGTGAGATGTTCCCCACAGGACCATGAGTTGGAACACTTAGTCCCCAGCTGATGACACCTTTTGGGAAGGTCATGAAACCCTGGGAGGTGGGGACGCTGTGGAGGAGGTGGGTCACATGGGGTGGACCCCAGGGTTTTGTAGCATGGCCCCATTCCTGTTCATTCTCCGCTTCTTGCCTGCAGTGTGACAAGCCTGCTTCAAACACTGTGTTTTCCCTGCCATGAACCCTCCCCTTGAAACTGTCAGCTGCAAACAAGTCTTTCTCTTCCTTAAGTGGCTTCTCGTCAAGTATTTGTTCACAGAGACAAGAAAATAACTAATACAGGGGGATTGCAATTATTTTCATATTCTTGTAACAGAGTCTAAGAGGAGAAAAGCAAAAATTAGTTGTTTGTACCAAAAGCCATATGATGCAGAGCTGCTGCTTGCTCGCCCACCAGGATTGCTGCATCTTAAAGCAGATTCAGTACCCCCTTCCACTGAAGAGTGGGTAAAAGGGAGTTTCTGTGCTTGTCAGCTTCTTCTGAAATTATCCCAGGGGAGTATAGAAGGGAGAGACGAAGCCAAAACTGTCTGTAAGCTACAAGGACCCTACCAGAACTCTTGGTGCTGTCTGTGGTGCCAATCACTACAGCTTGGGCAGCAGGTTCCTTGGGACAAGAATCTTATCATATGGCTCAGACTTTCACTGCCTACCCCACATGCTCACACACAAAGACTTACCGGATTCTCCAAAATACCAATTTGTTGGCTGCCCTGTCTCATTTCTCTACTGGCTGCAAAAGTAGCAGTGGAGCATGCCACTCTTGGCACCATCTGCCCGGCTGTGAGCAAACACAGGCTCTCTCAGACAGGCAGTATGATTTGGGGAATACCAAGCCCAGACTCCTTCCTCAAACCCCATGTGAACTCTGACGTTTCAGGCTGCAGAAGGACAATGTCAGGTCACTGGGTCCCCAGGACTCTGGCCATCACTACCCTACTCACAAATATCATCTTTCTTTACTAATAGAAGCAATAGATGGGGGAAAAAGTTCTTCAAAAAAGACCTGCTTGCCAAAGACCATGGAGCACATGAATGGAGTATGAACAGTAAGGTCTTCCAGGATTAGGAGGCTGGACAGATCATGGCTCAACTACACAAATGGGCTCCAAGCGGGTTTTCCTTAGGCTGAAAACATTTCTGCCTGACTAAAAGGCCGACACAAGGGTCTGTTCTCTCCTCTTCCAGGAAGCCCAGAACCATAAGAATGAAACATAGGGGCTGTAGAGATGGCTTAGCAGTTAAGACGTTTGCTTGCAAAGCCAATGGATTCCAGTTCAACTCTCCAGGACTCACATAAGCCAGATTTACAAGGGGGTACAGGTATCTGGAGTTCATTTGCAGTGGCTGGAGGCCACACTAAAAGAAACACAGGGAATTCCATTTTTCTAAAAGAATAAGGGTAAAATCAATCCTTTGATAAAATAATCCTTTGAAATGGAATGTCCTCTGTCCAAAACCTCTGTGGAGGGAAACGGCGTCCCGGGAGAACGAGGACTGTACATGTCCCTCATTTGCCTTCTCTGTGGTGGTTGTCATGGCTCGAGGGTCCAGTAGGCTCCCCGCATCCCTCCTGGCAGCTTCCTGCCCCTCTACTGAGCTTTGCATTTGACAGAAGCAAATGTAGCAAAGCTCGCCTTGGCAAAGAGCTTGGACTAGGGACTGAGAGGCTAGAATCTACCAGTGACCAGCAAGGCACTCTTCAGTACGAGTCTCAGCAGCTGCCATGCTCATAGCAAATACATCAGACAGATCCATAGACTTTTGTCCTCAGTAAGGAAGGGTGCTGGTTTATCCCCCGAGCCTAGCCATTATCTCCTTCCCAGATCCCATTCCGCTCACATCCTAAGAGAAGGCCTTGCGTTTGATCAATCAGCTACCATACCACCCAGGCTGCCTACCTTTTGCCTCTTCATGAGAAATACACAGCACAAAGGAGCCACCCAAGGAGTCAGAGAATACATCAAGCCTCGCTCTCCCATGAATTCTGCTGCTAATAGTACCTGATACTTTTAGAAAATCAAAGATGAGGAGTGTCCAGCTTCAGAAGGGGCCTGCCAGAACAGGAAGTGATGCTCTGTTTACTTCTTGAAAGTCTAAACTGGTCTGCCTTGAGTTACATATAATTAAGATGCAGCGAAAATGAAATACACAGAAACAAACAAGTACAGAAAATCTCACCCAGAAATTGGCCTCTCTGTCCTATGGCAGAGGACAGATTACAATGGACATGATACGGTACAACCATTAAGCATCTCTCCAGCTTATTTGCGTGCAGTGTCTCAATAATGTGCTATGAGGTGTGTTTGTAATTGCTACTGCTGATAGTGGTCCTTGAGAGGGAAATGGAGTGTATCTAAATGCAGACAAAGCTACTTAGCACACCAGAACAAGATGAGATGTTCCTCACAAGGTCCAAATGGGATTCTCTGGGCTTCTTACGCCCATGGCTCGGGAGAGAGAAAAAGAAATAATCTATCTCAATTTTTTCTCAGCTCCAGAAACAATATTTGTAAAATAGAAGGTGATTTCAGAGCTCATTTATTTTCCTGGTTCACAGTCCCCATTCTGCTGACATCATTTTCTAACCAATTTTACTTCCAACAATCGCAAGAACAGCCTCAATTCCATTTGAAATCATTAAAAACAAATCCATTCTTTCCTTGTCTTTGAGCCCCATCTTTCAAACACCAGTTTAATTCCTGCACCGTCTTTTTCTAAAAACAAGATTCCAGGTATCCGAATAGCCATACCAAGTCTTTCCATCTCCTTTCTTACCTTCTTACTTCCTTCATTCTCTATGAATGCGGAGACATACACATTTCTCCCAGCCTCCACTTCTGGGCAATCTATTGACTGGTAACCAGCCCTGGTGTATCCTGCCTCTAGACACAGTCATTATAAGAAACATGTCTCCCCAGTAGCAGGCATCTTGGAAATTAAATAGGCCAAAGGTTTAAAAAGCCACAGGAACAAAGAAACATCTCTCTGATCCAGAACACAACTGCCAAGGATCAGAAACTAAGACACCATGGGAAAACACAGGGCTGTGGCGAGAAAAGCCAGGACACCTCTGGCACCGTGGACAACAGAAGCATGCTCAGCGGAGGGAGTGGCCAGCACTGGCCTTCCCTTCCCTTTCCACCTCCTTCGCCTGGCCTCCCAGCAGAATTGGTACAGGAAAGGAGAACTGAGGATCACACAGCATGCTTGGCTCCTCGGGGAGTCGGGCTAACTCTGTGGAGATTCGTACACTTTCCCCCTTACCACTCAAAAAACCATCTGTTCCAAAATTTTGGGGAAGTCGTGTCAAGCTGATTCGTCTTCTTCTCTGAGCATGAGAGACTGGCTCTATAAGAATTCCTATAGACTCTCATGTATTAGCTTCAAGTAAAAAGAATTCTTAAAGGTCAGATTTACAAAGATATGATTCATGCTGACTTGGGTGTATTAGGGAAAAGGTAGGAATATGAATTATAACCCTAAGTCCTTGAATGATCTGAGGTTGCTAAAGCACGTTTTTGGTCTTCCCTCACTTACATACCCCATCTCCAAGATCAGACTGTCTCCGTCCCAGTGGCCTGTCGGAGAGCCTGAAGCCTGGGAGACTAGAGGAGTCTCTAGCACAGCAAACCAGCTCAGGCAGAGGACACAGGCTGCCTGCTTCCATTCTGAAGCCCCAGGGTAGAGATGGGGAATGCCCTCATACTGAAGTGCCCAGCATGCAGGGCACAAGCCTGCATAGATCAAGGGCAAAGTTCCAAGGATTCTGCATTCGCAAGCCCCAAGGACACCGGTGCAGGAAGCATCAGGGTGGCTCCCCTCCCCCTCAGAGCAAAAGGCATAGCTTCTATTTCTGTTCCCCTGATGTCAAGTATGGTGATGGACACACGCAAGCTAGTCTCTAAATATTTGTGAAAGTCAATTTAATCATTATTAACAGCAAGAAAGCTCAAAAGCAAGGGCAAGGAGGACTAACTGCTTTATTCTCCAGGCTGGTTTGAAAGGAGACGCCTTTCCTATAAGTCCCCATGTGGCTTTTACTCCTGACTTCAAACTGCAGCCCATCAAACCAAACATAAGCTATAACAAACTACTTCAAACTGCACAAAGGCTCAGCCTTGAACCAACCCCTATGGGAATCCTGGCTTCATCACTGTGACAGTCTAAAGTGCACCATAAAGGCATTTTGCTTTGAAAATGAAGTGAGACACTACAAGTAAATAGATACTTGCTTCAAACTTTTTGTTTTTGAAACAAATGTCTTTACCTGATATAAGCCATTTTTTCTGTGCATTATGAATTTCAGTTTGATCTTCACCATTTATTGTGTCTAATTTTCTTCTTTGTAATATTTTTTAGTGTTTTGATTTTTTATTGTTATTTATTTTATTGTTTGAAATCTTTTTAAATTAGTTATGTACATAGTGTGTATACAGTCATGTTGATAAAATTGTTAGCCTCCTCCCTGTCCTCCCCCCTCTGCAGGGACCCTCCTCCTTGGGGAATGTGGGTTGTGCATTGTGCGGGTAGCCATCAGTTAGGGGTAAGAGACAATGTCTCTGTGCATAATGACCCAATGTGTGGCTCTAACAATCTTTCCACCCCCTCTTCCGCGAATTTCCCTGAGCCATGTTGGGTTCATTTTAGGTCTGCTTCAGTGAGATCTTGGGAGCCTCTGGGTCTCTGGGTAACTGGTTTGGTAGGAGTTGAGTGTTCTCTGACTTTTTTAATGATTAGGCTATCAGATAGAGTGTGGTCAAGAGAAAAATCTCTCATAGAGCCATGGCCCATATGGTGGGGCTGGGTGCCTTCTCCTTCTGCAGATCCACGCATTTGACATTCTTTGCATCTTCTCCAGCTGTCCAAGCTCTGGTATCCCATCTCAATCACCAATGCCATAAAAGACTGTCCTCTGGGAGAGGCCAGTGGTCACGCTTCCATGTTCTTACTCCTACCTGGGCAGTAGCCTGAGGCCAACCTCAGGAAGCAGGAGGACAAGCAAACTTCTGATGCCTTCTGAACCCAAGCATGCTGTGAGCAGAACCTGTGTGTCCAACACTCACATCTGTGCAAGGCTCCTGACCAGCTCCTGAATTCTCCAGGTATTTATTAACACTAAAGGGAGGAAGTGCCGTAGCATCTCCTTGTGAACCGTGAGAAATGCGGCCTGATATTCAGGGTGGGGACCTCACGGGAGCTGCGCAACTCAGCAGCTGGCAGATGCTTTCGTGTGAGGTGATTAAGAGCCTGTGGGCTTCTTCACAAGCTAATCACCGCCACAGGTCATGGTCTCCCTTGGCCTAGGTGGCACTGCAGCTGTGCTCACTTGAAAGAACATCAGATAGCTTGTTGCCAAGTAATTTCCCAGTGAATCACGGTAGCTGGCACCCTGTGACCAGCAGACCCTCATTTTCCTCTGTGGAAGACAACCTGGTGCACCTTCCCTGGCCCGCGGCAGTCTGCTGTCCCTGGCTTGACTTTAGACCTTCTACTTGCGATCCAGAGTTTTTCCCTATGACTCTCAAATCCTTTTCCCAATCCTACAGTCTACTAACTCCATGCTTCTGGAATTCTTCCTTTGCGGTGGATTGAACCTAAAAGTTCCTCAAGTGACCCCAGAAGAAAGTGCAGCTTCTAAAAGCACCATACTAATTCTTCCCAGTGAATAAAAGTCCTTTCGACTAAAACCAAAGTTTCTCTCTCAGAATGTGGCAGGATCCAACATCAATGCAGCGTTTCTACCTCGTCATTTTCCTGCCAGCCTCTTAAGGGTTCGCTTAGAAGTTTCTGAAAATTCTCTGTTGAAATCTCAGAAATCAATGAGGCAGCTCTGACAATGGTGGCTTCTAGGTGGCCTCGGGGACAACTGAAGCTGTGTGAGTCACCCCGCGCTGACTGCACGTTTCTGTAAGGAGATTGCTGGCTGGCTGAGGCCACACGCAGGCTTACATGGTTGAGACAAGCCGAGGAGCTGCCGGCTGGATGGAGAAGTCCACTGTCGCACCGAGAGCAGCCGCAGGGAGCAGCCTCACAAAGGCAGATATCCCTGAATCGGGGGACAGCTTCGCCCAGAATGGACGACAGCCCCACGGGCAGAAGGCAGCTCGGGCTGACATGAACATTCTAGAGGATGTCCTGTCCCTGGGCCTGAAGGAAGCCATGTGAGCCTGTAAGTCCTTCCGGGCCTAGAGCTAGGGTAGCTCAGCCTTTCTTTCTGGCACCTTGGAGAGCTCCCACCTGCCACATTACCATTATGACGCCCCCAGGCCCAGGACAGGGAGCTGGGCTGCAGCGCCACCCCCACCCTCCGTGCTTCTCACCTCAAGGCAGCCATGACGGTTCGAGGTCCGTCACATGGACCGCGTCAGCGACCTTTCTCATCGCTGCAGCAAAGGGCTTAACAAAGCAACGTAAGCAGGAAGGGCCACCTGGTCACCACGGGGCAGACATGGTTGTAGACAGGGAGCCGTGCTGCCTGCACGGAGAGGAAGCAGGTGTGCTGGATGCTGGGTGCTGAGCTCTCGCTGCTCTCTCCTTTCTGAGCAGTCCAGGACACTCATCCCTTGGAACGGTGCCGCCCCATATGCATGGCTCGTCCCACCTCTGTGACCCTAATCTTGAAAGTCCCTCACAGACATGACCAGGGACTTGTTTCCATGGCAATTCTAAATCCTGTTAAATTGACCACCAAGATTAACCGTTCACGGATCAAAGGAAACTCTTGAGAGAGACGCCAGAAAAAGAACCAAACACTCAAGAGGGGAAGCCACCGGAGGAGCGGAGCTGCTCTAGAAGACAGCGCGGAACTCCAAGCAGCAGCAACGTTCAGTGATATTCAAGAACCAGAAAGCCTTTCTAGGACTGTAATTCGTGGTTTTCAAAGGCAAGAGCACAGCAGACAAGCTGATGAAAGGGCAGTTGCTGTAGAGACCTAAATTAGTGGCTCAGAAGTTCAAGCGGAAGCCAAACAGTGCAAGAACAGAAATACAAAGAAATAGAAGCGGTGGTGGGACAAAAAGAACTTCGGAGAACAGATCCTGAAAATCTAACATGTGGGTGTGGCAGTAATTCCAGAAAGAGGGAAAAGAACAAACAAAAGGGATGGCAGACTAATGGAAGGAGAAATTTCCCCAGGCTAGAAGAAAGGTTTGAATTTGTGATTGGAATTCAACACCAAGCAGGAATGACAGGCAAAGACATACCCCATGGGGTCCAACCAAAGTTCCAAGGATCAGAAGAAAAACTTTGCACACAGCGCCCCCCACAGAGAGAACAGGTAACTTACACAGGTCATGAGACTCTAAGCCTATCTGCCAATCTGGGACCCAGGAGACAATGGAGAACCACCCACAGACTACTAGACAGCCAAGGCAGGTGCCGTCCACCTGCCTCGTCTGTACATATTTGTGGAAACACGAGCAGAGCTCACAGAACATATAACTCGCATGACACCATCTGAGGAACATGTTGCAACCCCTCCCCCACACATGAATCTACACAGAAACCCAGAACTGAGAGAGAAGATTAAACAGCCGTGGTGAACCTTGCAGTGTACACTGTTAAGTTTAGCTAGGAAGTGTTAAAATGACCAGAAATGGGAATTGTAAGTGACTAGTGGGAACACCTGGGAGGAACACAAGGAGAATTCTACACCGAAAACCTTGACATTTACGTCCAGAAATGGCCACAACAAAGCCTGGAGATCTGGGTGCTGCCAAGGTAGAGGGAGTCAAGGGCTTCGAAGGGTTCATCTGTTGGCAGTGGAAGAAGCAGGAAGAACGAAAAGTTTTCCTAACAGAAGCTCAGCAGGGTGATGATGGATGAGTAAAACCTGGGCTGAGCATAACATCTGACCTGTGTAAAAAAAATGCGAGCCAGGCATGGTGCACGCCTTTAATCCCAGCACTCGGGAGGCTGAGGTAGGAGGATCACCATGGGTTCGAGAGCAGCCTGAGTCCACATTAGTGAGACCCTACCTCCAAACAGCGCCTTTATTTGAATGTTGTGAAAAGAAAGAAAAGCATCAGCAGAGAGAGTGAAGTAAGATGTGCAAACTTCAAAAGGAAGAACCCAGGCTGGAGAGATGGCTCAGCAGTGAAGGTGCTTGCTGACAAAGCCAAAGGACCCAGGTTCAATTCCCAAGTACCATGTAAAGCCAAATGCACAAGTTGGCACATGTGTTTGGAGTTCATTTCCATGTGGCTAGAGCCCCTGGAGTGCCCTTTCTCTCTCTCTCTCTCTCTGCCCCCCCATCTCTCTCTCTCACACACACACAAATAAATAAATTTCAAAAAGATAAAACATAAAATTAGTTGTTGACTAAATCAGTGAAAGTAATAAAATGGAGAAAAATAAAAAAGAGGAGAGCAAATTTAGTGTCAATTATGTACTATC
Organism: Jaculus jaculus; assembly: GCF_020740685.1. Taxonomy (NCBI): domain Eukaryota; kingdom Metazoa; phylum Chordata; class Mammalia; order Rodentia; family Dipodidae; genus Jaculus; species Jaculus jaculus. Next base: position 168,168,128 of record NC_059106.1, read on the forward strand.
CATAATAAGGGAAACACCCCCATTGACACTCAAGGACAAGGGCTGGGCTGTAGCTTGGAGGCACAGTATTTGCAAAGCACTGTGCAGTCCTAAAAGGGATTCCCCGGCACCAAACACACAAAAGCATAATAATAAAATACGATCATAAAAACAAGGTCCATACTAATTGGACTAGGAAAATAAAAATAGGTATTGGTTGATGTATTTGGAAGCATATTTTAAATAATAAAGACTGACTGATAGAGCAATGCAAATAAAAAGCATAACAGAATATTAATATAAGATAGAAAATGAAGGTACAATTTGAAGCACTAGTTTCTAAGAACTAAAACATGGCACTAAAATGTTATAAAGCCAGAACTTCTAATGGCAGCAGATTCTGATACCATAAATTATAGTTTGTGATTTTAAATCTGGACAGAGCTAATAGACCAAAAAAATGACATCAACAAAGAAAGAGAATGATAAATTGGATCCAGAAAAATGTGTGTATGTACAGAGAGAGAGAGAGAGAAAGAGGGAGAAAATTTCATAACTATCAAATAAAGAATATTCAGGAGCTTTACAAAAGTGCTCCAAAACACTTAAACTTGATAATGCAATTAACTCTAAAAATATAGAACTAGAAAGAAATCCTACCTCGAAAAACAAAACAAACAAAAAGAAACTTGAAAAATAGAAACCTGATAGTCCATATTCTCTTTATGTAATTCATAAAAGCTAAAATAATTTTAAATGATCAAAAATCTAATGACTTGGAAATTAAGAAACATACTCCCGGGTAGCTTTTTCTACACATGAAAGATCAAAGTTAGATGCAAACCAGCTGTAAAAAAGGAAAAGAGGGAGATTCACCATCTATGGAACAGAGAAAATGCCCTATGTGAAATCAACAATCAAAGATCAATAATTTCTTAAGGGGAGAAGAACAAAAACAAAGTGGAGCTCCAGGCGTAGTGACCACGCTGCTCTCCTGGCACCTGGAAGCCTGAGGCAGGAGGAGGGTAAACTGGGATTTCCTTAGTAGTGGCAGGAGGCCCTGGCACACCCATACTTACTTTCTCTGTGTCTGTCTGTCTCTCTCTTAAATAAATAAATACATAAAAAAAGCTAAAGAAAAAAACGTAACAAGTATTCTTAGCTCACAGGACATACGAAACCAGTGGAGGAACTGGGGCTAGATTTGGTTAATGGGACGCCCCTAGTCCAGGACGCCCATAAAAGCACCAGTGCCAGGTCAAGCCCCTTTGGCTGGCAAGACCAGTTCTAATGAGTGGGCTGTGCACTCACACTGTGCTCTCTCCTGGACTTGAAGCTCCTGTCCCCTTGTCCCTGTACTGTGCTTCTGAGACAGCAGACACTCTGGGGACAAGAGGATCCTGGCAAATGCTTCTTCAAGAGTCACTAAAATGATTTTAAAAGACTGCCCGAAATTCTTCTTCTCCTAGTAAGAGACCCGTGGAATACCAGGCACCTGTTTTAGTGCAATGGCTTTAAGGCCAAGATTAAACTTCAACCACAGTTTTCTCAGCAAACAGAAGAGCGACATGACCAGGGGAAGAAAGTCGACCTTGCAGAGCAACATCAAGGAAACTCAAATGCAGTCGTCACCAACTTTTATCCCCAGGAAGACCTGAAAAGGTTCTCCCCTTCCTCTTAGCCTCATATTCCACTTTGACTGAAAAGAGAGAAAAGGGGGTAAAGAGATGGATTAGTGGTTAAGATGCTTGTCTGCGAAGTCTAAGGACCCAGATTTGATTCTCCAGGACCCACATAAGCCAGATGCACAAGGTGGTGCGTGAGTTTGGAGTTCATTTGCAGTGGATAGAGGCCCTGAATGCCTGTTTTCTCTCTTTCTCTCTCTCTACCCCCTCCTTCCTCCTTCTGTATCTCCCTCAAATAAACAAATAAATAAAATATCTCTGGGACACAGTTCTCTTTCCAGTAATACAACAGAGCCTCCCAGGTCCAAGAGGGAGAAAGAGTGCTAGGGGCAGACATGGACACGGACCAGCAGAGAGCCACGGTGCCACCTCCAGTGTTCCCTCGGAACCTTCCCTGGATGAGGAGAGCAGAACCCTGGCTCAGGCCCTCCTCCGCCCCACCCTTACCCTGCACAAGCTCTCACGCTCAGCAGTGGCAAACTTGACAACCAGGGGCTGGTGCAGGTGGATTTGCCCACTCTTTCCCCAAGTGGGGTAAAGGAAGCTCTTTCAAGGAGCTCACTGATATTTTTCACCTAAAAAAAAAAAAAGGCCGCAGTTGTAGTCCACCCTGGGTTCTAGCTTGGCCTGGTCTGTCATAGCCAACCCGTGTTATTTTGGGCAAGTTACCATACCCTCTGGAACCTCAGGCCCCTGTGTAAAAATAAGGATGACCAATACATTTTCTGGCTCCTACACTGCTTTAATGGAAAGTTCTAACCTTAAGTAATTAGTGACTATCTTGACACACATCAGCTAACTATCACCCTTCCCACCTCATGAAGGGGTTGTCAAAAGCAATGGCTACCAAGGTTAAAGCGCCTAGCACTCTAGAAGACAGTCACAGGCTCTCTCCTCTGGAGAGCTCTTCCTTGGGCAGGGACACCAGGCATATACGGGGTGGGGGGGGGGGGGTTCTTCAGTACCCTTTTTAGGTTTCACACCGGACAGCTGGCAGTCACTATTTACAGAGGACATAGCTGGAGCGTCCCTCAGTATCTCTCAGACCTAGTTTGACTCACCAGAAGTACTTCCCAGTATCAGAACACCCAGAGAATTCCCAAGTCCCAGTGAACCCAGACTACTCTAGATTACCTTCCCCCCCCCCCCCCCGAGACCACCTCACCTGGGGCAGGAAGTGCCAACATCCCTCAGAGCAGAGGCACAAGCAGTGCACCCTCTGGTAGCTGTTCTCGCTGGTGGGGAGGAGCGGGAGAATGCAGACCCCTGAAAAGCCCAATCACCCACTGCCATCCTCCTTGAGTCCACAAGGGCCACACCTTGTGTGCCACGGTGATAGCAAGCCAGTCATCTCCTTGGCAATGAACCCCAGTATAATTTCAGAGAAAATCCTATAAACCCCACAAAGACTCTGCACCCATGCTGGAAAGACTGGCGTCCATCCCCCAACTAGCCCCACCTCGGCCCTAAGACCCACAGTCCATCAAGGGCTCAGCATGTAACAGCACACACCAGTGCGCACGCGCTCACTCTCCTCCTCCTCCTCCTGAAACTGAAAGGAAACAGAAAACGTTCGACGGCAGTTCGATACGCAGATATGCGTCCTACGATGGGAAGATGGGGAGTCACGACACACAGAGGAGAAAGGAGATAGCGCACCGTCACCAGAAATAAGTGTAAAAGGAAGGAGAAAGGTTCACAAAGGCAGCTTATTTATGGCTAATAGCAGGTATTTGTTTGGAGTACTAATAATCTAATTAGCAGTCAAACCAAGGCATCCTCTATTATCAGCTGATCTATAATTACTGCTCCATGCTGAGTATTTTCCCGGCACATGATAGCTTTCAACTTCTCAGCACAAACAACCAAATAATTGGTGTTATTATGCAAGATATAGGACGATTCCTCTCTGAGGGGAACTCTCTAGCTGTCTGCTACAGCCTTTGTATGTTGAGCACCTGTTGACAAATTCCTCACTGTCCCCTCTGTAATCACGCTTGAGATAGGCTTGGAGCACCTTAGCCCTCTCAGAGCTGAGGAGCAGAAACACCCCAGCGTCCTGCCGCCCATGTGTACAGAGGGGATGTCAGGCGGTGGTGACCGCGCAACATGTCTCTCTCTGAAACCCTTTGAAGCTTTCTGCTCTGAAATGACCCATCCCGGAAGAGGCAGCTTCCGACACAGACTGTGTCACCGAGCTAAATGAGATGTGTGTGATGGGTAGGGGCAGAACAAATGCAGGCTCTGGAGGCTGGTTGCCAAAAAAAAGTATGTTCAAGGGCTCACTTTCCCGAGACTCGAACCGACGCCACAGTGAGAGAGCAGGGAGTGAGGTTAGCACGACAGAATGAAATGACGGGGAAGCGGAAGATCGGGGGGGAGGGGCGGGGGGGGAAGCGGGGTCTGCTCTGGATTCTCTGTCCCTGATTGTCTACGGGAGTCCGGCCTTCAGTAAATCGCTTGACAATGAACTTGGATCTCTATATTCTCTCTCTCTCCTTCTCTCTTTATCTTCCTCTCTCTCATAAATAAACAAATAAATATATTTTTTAATTTTACTTATTTATTTGAGAGAGAGAAAGAGGCAGTGAGAGAGAGTGGGCGCGCTAGGGTCTCCAGCCACTGCAAATGAACTCCAGACGCGTGCGCCCCCTTGTGCATCTGGCTAACGTGGGTCCTGGAGAGTCGAACCGGGATCCCTTGGGCTTTGCAGGCAAAGGCCTTAAACCGCTATGTCATCTCTCCAGCCCCAATTAAATATTTATAAAAAGAATAGCGATCACTTCTAAGCTCAGCCTCTAAACGAGGAGCTAAAACCTGAAGTCACACTCCAGCCACACAGTTCAGAATTTTTTTTTTCTCTTCAATTTTACATAGGCATGGAACGAGAAAGGAATAGGTGTTTGATGACTTTTTTTTTTTTACAAAGTAAACATGCCTGTGTAACTGTACCCAAGTCATGAACCTGAACATGCTCAGGTCCCCCAACTGCTCCCTTCCTGCTTACAGCCTAACTCCAGCCAAGGGTAACCATGACAGTGACGTCCAACATGGGGCACTACCTTCAGGGTTGTACCCTAATAAGTAGAACCCCCACAGTCCTCAGGCCAAATGTGGCATGCCTCCTGGCTTAGCACATCCTACACACTAAGAATGGGATATACATTCAAGACTATCTCAAAATAATACCAACAGAAGAAAACATCTCACAAGCTATGAAGAATACATGAAAGTCAAATTTCAGTGTCTGCAAATAGTCTTGTTGGAACACAGCCACACTAACTTATTTGCATCCTTTCCCACTGCAACTTCAGGGATAAGCAATTGCATGTAACCTGAAAATTAAAAAATATATTATTTGGCCCTTGACCAAAAAAAAAAAAAAATGTGTGCCAACTCCAGTAGGAGCACATGGCAGTCTGAACTTCCGAGCAGATACATTCCGGGTGGGTGGGAAATTACAGGGTGCTAGGTACGCACACATGTTCCTCTCTGGGAGATGCTGCCGACAAGTTTCCCGAGATATATGCTCAGTTTTAAGAGAAAAGCAAAGCCCGGCAACACATCCTGCAACCTCACATTGGAGAGCTAACTGCAGGCTCCGTCGGGCCAGGAACTGCGCGAATGACCCGCAGGGCGTCAGGGCCTCTGAGCAGAGAGGGGTCAGGGCACAGGACTCCTCTCCATTTACATGTCTGCTCACCCTTGTTCCATGTCTGTCTTTCAAAAATGCAGAGCCCCTGAGGGTTTCCAGGTTCAGGAGGAGCAGACAAGAGTGACAAGGCCATGTTTTTAGCTCAGGATCTTGGGACACAGCATGTGCTGCCATGTTATTTAGGCAAAAGTACCACCGTGAGCCCTTCCGCGGCTTACCCAAGGTGTGGTCAAAATTCTGTCTTTGTGCTTCCCAGAGTTCATGCCTACCCATTGCTCATACCTAGCCTCCAAGACAGGGTAGAGAACCAGCAGTCCATTGGCCAGGCAGAATGGAGAGGTTGCCAGCACACCTGCTGAACTAACCAGCAAAACAGGCATATGCAAGAAGCCCTCTGCTACAGAGAAGGCGGGAGCTAAGGGGAGGTGGGAGGGGACCCCCTTGGAGTCATTCCCCCTGCACCTACCTGCCTTGCACTTCAAACAGAATGCGGTAACTTCTTTCAAATGACATTTTCCCTCTTCGATGGGAATTGCTTCTGATGGTTTAAGGAGCAGATTCATCATGAAAGGAATCAAGTCAACAGCGCCTGTCTTAGCCCCACAGCTCTGCCCTGAGCTGAGGTGGCCTCGGGAAGGACTGACACAGCCTTGTTTCCTTTAGTCATCTCACAGACCGGGGGAGGAGGTGCCTAGGAGCAGTGTGGGCCCCCAGCAGGAGCACAGGACCCGTACCCCGAAAGGAACGGCAGGCATTGGGGGTGTAACAGCCTTTCTCCAACTTCTGCATCTGAGTCCAGAGAGCACCCAGGGAGGTTTCCAGGCTTCTGTGTCCCTGGACAAATAATTAGACCAAGGGTGGTGATAGAAATAGAGATAGTTGAAGAAAGAGAAGCCATTCCCAGAAGTGGGAATGGACCCGAGAGATGGGAAAGGTAACCGGTCTCTCGGCCCGCAGCCACCACCGTCACCAGATCCTGGTGGGACTTCAGGGTCTTGGGTCTTTTACACGTCGCCACCTTCTCTAGCCTCCGGAGGCCCTGAGCTGTTCGTCCTCATGCCTAACAAGCTGTCCTGCTGGGAAGGGGTTCCAGTGTTCCTGCCAACTGGCTTCCTTCCTATGTTAATGCTGATGCCTGTTTCCATGCCCTTCTCTCCTGTCCTAACTCCACCAAGTCTGTAACTTCAGCCCACATCTTCCCACAGCACAGAGGTATATTTAACTTGACCTCCCCTGGTTCTCCATGGCGCTCTGGAAAAAAGCTCTGCATTTCCCTTGATCTCTTCCTCGGGTCTCTCCAGTAGGCAGAAAAGCCATGCTGGTGTTTCATGGAAAAGAGCATCAAGCCAGGTGTGGAGGCACATGCCTTTAATCCCAGCACTCGGGAGGCAGAGATAGGAGGATTGCTGTGAGTTTGAGGCCACCCAGAGACTACATAGTGAATTCCAGGTCAGCCTGGGCTAGTAGGAAACTCTACCTCAAAACAAAAAAAAAAAAAAGAAGATGAGCATCATTTCTTAGCAAAAGTACTAACTTCTTGCCGGGCGTAGTGGCTCACGCCTTTAATCCCAGCACTTGGGAGGCAGAGGTAGGAGGATCACCATGAGTTTGAGGCCACCCTGATGCTCCATAGTGAATTCCAGGTCAGCCTGGGCTAGAGTGAGACCCTGCCTCATAAAACCGAAAAAAAAAAAGTACTAACTTCTTGCCCATATGAGAATATACACATCACACACATATATATTCACATATACGGCATATTTTCCATTTTCCCCTGGGGGGAAAAAAACCTAACCAGAGGTTGAGCATGGCTGTAACAGAAATAGCACATGCTTTGTAGTCTAGAAGAAAGCTCAGGCCAAAGTCTCCCCCCTTCTATAACCTCGGATTCCTCACATTTCAGAAAACAAGAATGGTCACATTCACCTCACAGGGGTACAGTAAGGACCAAATGAAGCGCTGATGCATAGAAATGCTTTGTAGACTATAAAGCGCCCTAGGCAGGGTGGGGCAGAGGAGCTAGCTCTTGTCTGCCTTCTTCTGATCCAGCCTCTCCTTAGTCAGGTCATTCAGGCAGCTTCTCTTCCAATGTCTGTCAACCACTTGCCCACCATAAAGACATTAGTCAATTCAGCACCCAGCTGGCAGCCATCAATTGGCTATCTATTAATAGCCAATTATCTGGGTGGTTTAATTAATTCATGCACATGTGGTCTGATCTTCCTGAGATCCTGGAAAAACAATGGGCTTGAAATACACACACCCGTTAATTTTTCAATGGCCATCAAGGAATTTGGCAGCCATTATGCCTGCACGTCGCAGCTGCAAGGGATGGGCACATAAATATTGATTGGACCAGTTTCTCTATGGTTAAGATGGGATCAGGAATAGCTAGAATGTTCTCAGAGGAGTGAGAGACACTATAGCAATCGTTGGGCCCAATAACCAGAGAAGAAAATCTTAATGTCCAACCCACTATGGAGGACAGAGACAAGAGACAAGAGACCTCTATTGTGAGAGCTTGTCAACTTGGGAATGGTCCCACCACCTCTATTAACATCTCGCCCTGGTCCCCTGCCCTGGAATGAGATGTGGAGCGGGTGGAACTGCAGGGTCAAGCCCCCAGAGAGAAGCTGGCTGAGGTAGCTTCAAATGTCACCACCCGACTTTCCAACCCAATGGCAGGAACACGTGCAAGCGCTCTGCTCACCCGCATTTCCTTGAAGGACCTCTGTAGTGCTCACAGTTAGGGAGACAAGTGACACGAGGTGAATTTGATTATTATTTTTTTAAGTGTCTAATCTTGTCTCCAGGAAATGGTATGCAGAACAGGCTTTGTACTTGAGCTCAGCATTGTCCGGAGGCAGAGGATCAGATGTTCTCCATTTCCAATGAGAAGGCTCCCACGGACACAGGCTGAATGGCACACAGCGGCTGCCCACAGCACAGCTTCCCGCCCTCAGACAGAACTGCTCTTGGGTCCAGCGTGGTTCTGTGTCTCCAGGGACCAGAGAGACACGCTGTCCCTGACCTTGGGCAGGGCAAGCACAAGCTCTGTCCTGCAGAGCCCAGGACATGGGGCCAGGCACCACTGACCCTCCAGACTTCTCCTTGGAGCTCCTGACCAAGGACCAGGGACTCTTGGCCCTACAGCCCCGCTGGCGTTTCAGGAGCTGAGCGGGAGAAAGGGGGACGATCGTGGCGGAAGCAAGCGCAGAAGTGGCAAGAAAAAAAAAAAAAAGAGTAGCAGCGAAAAAGACACCCTGGGTGGCATCGGTGTTTCTCTCACCATAGCTCTCTCCTCCTGTGTGCCCCCAGCAGGTTTCTCGCGCTCATTAGGACCTGCGGTGGCAGCAGATGCTGCCAATGCAAAGGCTGCTGCCACACAAGGTCATTTCAGGCCATTTATTCTAAAATACCAAAATACTAGAGCCAGCAAATTCCAGGAGCCATTACAGAACTCCCAAGGTGCCTCTGCGTGTGTGTGTGTGTGTGTGTGTGTGTGTGTGTGTGTTCTTTAGTACCCTAAAGGGATTCTATCTTAATCAGCTCAACATCTGAGGACTCAGAGAATGATTTATTCTTTTTGGTTAATCTAGCATTTCGCGTAAAATAATTAAAAGATAAGTAATAGGCCCAGTATCTGTGGTATAATTATTTATGCCCATAAGGTCTCCCTGCAGAGCCACTCGTACCTAACAGAAAGGGGCCCTCACTGCAGGCAGGCTCTGGGGTGCTTGCCATGCTGCAGCACGCTCTCCCCATTTCACAGCTGAGGAGCCTGAGCCAGGGGCAGAGGAAGCTAAGCTATCCCTGGCACCATGGAGAGCAGAAAGAGATACCCAGGCTGCCACATCGATAAGGAAGGCCAGAGGGTAAAGTGAAACCTGATTTTGGCACGATAGGAGCTTCTAAGGGTCAGACCTTATCTGATGGCTCCAAAGAGCAGCGAGTGCCTGAGAGACACGGCAGGAGCAAGCCAGCCCAGGAGCAAGCCAGCCGCCCAGCTCGGGACGCTCAGGCCACAGGAAGAGCCGGCTTCAGGCTACAGAGGGCACAGGGCACATCAGACTCACTCCCCTAAACAGATGGCCAGACCGTCATGCCAGGCCTCCAGGGTGGGACCTGCAAAAGCTATAGAGGGGATCACCACACTCTGCCCCTAAGGGCAGAGTTGGGGAACTGCCCTTGCTTTTTAATTCAGATTGTTTAAATTAAAAAAAAAAAAAGAAAAAAAAAAGGGCTGGAGAGATGGCTTAGCGGTTAAGCGCTTGCCTGTGAAGCCTAAGGACCCCGGTTCGCGGCTCGGTTCCCCAGGTCCCACATTAGCCAGATGCACAAGGGGGCACATGTGTCTGGAGTTCGTTTGCAGTGGCTGGAAGCCCTGGCACGCTCATTCCTTCTCTCTCTCCCTCTTTCTCTATCACTCTCAAATAAATAAATAATAAAATAAAAAATAAAGCATACTTTCAGGCTGGAGAGATGGCTTAGCGGTTAAGTGCTTGCCTGTGAAGCCTAAGGACCCCGGTTCAAGGCTCGGTTCCCCAGGACCCACGTTAGCCAGATGCACAAGGGGGCGCACGCGTCTGGAGTTCATTTGCAGAGGCTGGAAGCCCTGGCGCGCTCATTCTCTCTCTCTCCCTCTATCTGTCTTTCTCTCTGTGTCTGTTGCTCTCAAATAAATAAATAAATAAAAATGAACAAAAAAAAGGAAAGAAAGAAAAACACATCAGGGACTTTGTGATGCTCCAGATGAAGGACACAACTGTAAACATTAGAAACCAAACAACAGCACAAGGAACACATCTCTTCCAAACTGGTTCCTGGGAGCCTGAGAAAGGATCAGCCTCCTGCCCGTGCACGGTGGGGAGGAGAAGCAATGGAGACGTGCGCGAAATCCTGGGCTTTACACGTCAGCCAGTAGCAACATTAGTCTATCCCCGTTCTGATTATAAACGACCTCCACCGAGCAGACATCAGCAGCTTTGGATGCTGAAAACAGATGCCTGAAGAGCAGCACCCTCTGCCCACAGAGAGACGGGGACAGGGCCTCCCCACATCCACCTGCCTGCTTTGACCCTCTGACTCGCTGACCTGAGCAGATGTCACTCTTGCCTCTGGGAAGGAGGTATGAGGTGAGAATTCCTGATAAGCCCCATCCCCTTCCTCCCCCCCGCCAAAAAAAAAAGGCCAGACACCACCAGGGAACAAGGGTTAAGGTGAGCTGGCCTTTGCCAAGCTAGCTCAGAGATTCCCCAAGAACACAGTCGGCAAGACAAGAGCGTCCTGCTGGACCCGGGCAAAGCGGGAACCAAGACAGTTGAAGACAGCTGTGACGTGACCACAGATTGGGTGCTGAGGACCACCAAGCGGGGCAAGCCAGGGTGGGCCAAAAAGTCAACCCCGGGCAAACTCTGTAGTCAGTCCGATGGCATGAGGGCTCAAGACTTTTGGGGGTGTGTGTGTGCATGTGTGATAGCCAGAAAGTAAAAATAGGCTATATGCTGTGCCTTAAGATCCTAATGCGCATTTCTGCCAGCTGTAAAAGCAAGCAGTGCTCGGAAGTAGCAGGTAATACCACCCACGGTCCCTGCTCCAAGGCTCACCTCAGAAGGGGCATGAACACAACACCCTGCTCTGCCGCCAGTGTGGCAAACGGAATGCCAATGTGCATAGCTACCGGGCTGCTGTGGGTGGAGCCATGGTCGAAGCCCCCTGGACAGAGTCCAGTGTGCATGAACCAAGAATTGCCAGATTAATAGCGGCTCTCTGTAAAATTCATAATTTTCTTTAATGGGAGGAATTTTCTACTAAATGGAAAATAACAATGTCATATACTTAAGTCATTGGTGGTAGGCAAATGCCACAGGAAGACAAGCTATTTTCTAATAGCATTTGCTATATTTTCAGCGCAAACCCAATATATTCATAGGGGCTGGAGGCACTTTATTCAAAGCCTTTACATTTCTAATATCTGCCTTAAAAACTACCCTCAGGGTGCCTGAAGAAATGGTTCAGCAGTTAAGAAACTTGCCAGCAAGGCTAATGGCCTGGGTTCGATTCCCCAGTATCTACTTAAAGTCAGGTGCACAAAATGGCGCATGCATCTGGAGTTTGTTTGCAATGGCAAGTGGCCCTGGTACAACCATTCTCTCTCTCTCTCTCTCTCTCTCTCTCTCTCTCTCTCTCTCTCTCTCTCTCTCTGCTTGCAAATAAATAAATATATTTTAAGTTCTGAAGAGATTGCCTGTTAGTTAAAGTGCTTGCCTGAGAAGCCTAAGTACTCAGGTTCAATTCCCCAGTACCCACCTAATCCAGATGCACAAGGTGGCATATGTGTCTGGAGTTCATGTGCAGTGGCTAGAAGCCCTGGCACACCTATTCTCTCTCTCTCTCTTAAACAAACAAATAATACATTTTAAAAGGGCTGGAGATATGGCTTAGTAGTTAAGGCACTTGCCTGTAAAGCCTAAGGACCCAGATTTGATTACCCAGTACCCACATAATTCAGATAACAAGGTGGCACATGTATCTAAAGTTTGTCTGCAGTAGCTAGAGGCCATGGTTTGCCTGATCTCTCTCTTTCTCTCTCCCTTTCTCTCAAATAAAAAAATAAAATATTTTTAAAGGGGCTAGAGATAGCATAGCAGTTAAGGCACTTGTCTGTGGAGCCTAAGGACCCAGTTTTGATTCTGCAGTACCCATGTAAGCCAGATACACTAAGCGGCACATGTGTCTGGATTTCATTTACAGTGGCTGGAGACCCTGGCACACCCATCCCCCCCACCTCTTCCTCTCTCTCTCTCCAATAAATAAATAAATAAAATATTTAAAATATGTTTTTAAAAATTCCCTCAAGCCTAAAACTCTTTTTACTTTGACTAAGCCCTTGCACTGAATTTAGTTTTTTAGAAATAAGAGACAATTTTGCTACTTAAGAAAAAAATCTGTCAGTTATTGTATAATTTTCCAAATGGAAAACAAGTGAGAAGAAAAGAAATAAACGTTTTCCAGTCCTTTTAAGTGATATAGCATTTATACTATTAAAATACAGTTTGAATTGAAACATTAAACGTGTCCCATGATTTTCATTTAGAAATCAGAGCTTTGCTGAATAATTTAAGGATGAGGAACCTGTATTAAAATCAAATCCACATTAGAAAGTCAAGTTTAAAGAAATCTTTACTTGAGCTATTAATAGAACCAGCCCTTTTTGAAACTAAGAAAGAAATCCAATCCAATTACTTTGCATGTGTATGTGTGTGTGCATGTGTGTATGTTCTGTGTGATGAGTGGCATATGCACATGTGTGAATAGATGTGTGTGCCCTGTGTCTGTGCAGAGACCAGAGGAAACCTCAGTTGTCCTTTCATTACTCAACATTGTATTTCCTGGAGACAGGCTTTCTCCCTCAACCTGGAGCTGCTGCCTCTCAGGGAGTTCCAGTGACTCTCAGGTCTCTGCCCACTGTGGACTGGGATTACAGATGAGTATGGCCACACTCAGCTATTTGCCGGGGATCTGGGGAATCAAACTTGGTGGTCTCCAGTTGAGAGACCCTCAGACTTAAGCAGCAAGTGATCTTAATCACTGACCAAGCCCCCCAGTTCTTTTTCTTAAATCGAGAAGACAGCAGCATGCCTTGTCCTTGTCCACGTCACTTGGATGTGACCCATTGTGCACAGGTGATCTCAGTTTGGGGGACATTTTCCAGCACAGTAAGGAAAGGAGGACAAGGGCCCGGGAGCATAGGAGCAGACCGGAACCTGACCCCAGAGGCGGCAGCTGGCCCCGCCGAGTCTGAGTGTTGGAGGGTTCCCAGCCAACAGTCCTCTCTCATATATACACGATTATTAACTTCTCTGAAGAAGATACTAGAAGGAAACTCACTACTCTCACTTCTGAAGAATAAGCTGACCCTCTCCACCATATTGTTGAGCTCAAAAAGTGATACCCCAGAGCGAAGACCCCAGAGGCAAAGTGTGTCTAAGAACCCCCACACGCACCATTTCATGGCCCCTTTCTTCCCCATCAAGGGCAAGGCAAAGAGCCTAGAATTCTTCTTCTCCAAGGCAGACCACAGAATAACTCCTTTCCCCTGAACAAGCCATAAAGTTTATTTATTTGTGTTGTTTTCATATTCTCCCTACTTTTTGTGCCTTGGAGCTGGCCATAAAATCCTCTGACCTACCTCGTATGGTCATAAGACCCTTATTCCCGACAGGACCCTGCCGCATCCCCGCGTGGTGCATGGACCTACGTACGAAGGGCCTAAAGAGGAGCTGGCGAGATGGCTCGGTGGACAACACGTGAGGACGGGAGCTAGGGTCTCTGCACACATGCACACGCCCTAAGTGCCAGGCGAGCGCGACAGTCACCTGCGACCCAGTGCACCAGCACTCCAGAGACAAAGACAAGGACGCCCAGGGCAAGGCGACCAGCCGGAGCAGCCAGGTTGGCGAGCTCTGGGTGCATGTGAGAGAACCCGCCTCAGTATTACAGTGGAACGGGATTAAAGAAGACACTAATGGGGCTGGAGAGATGGCTTAGCGGTTAAGAGCTCACCTGGGAAGCCTAAGGACCCCGGTTCGAGGCTCGACTCCCCAGGACCCACGTTAGCCAGATGCACAAGGGGGCGCACGCGTCTGGAGTTTGTCTGCAGTGGCTGGAGGCCCTGGCGCGCCCATATTCTCCCCCCACCCTCTCTTTCTCTCTCCCCCTCTCTCTCTGTCTGTTGCTCTCAAATAAATAAATCAAAAATAAACAAAATATTTTTATAAAAAGAAGACACCAGTGCTAATCTCTGGCATCCATATGCATGTGCACCTAAACACACACATACACACACACACGAACCTAAAGATACATAATCAAGTTAATGCTGACAAGCGGCCCATCCCGCTGTGTTTCTGTCTATTCTCCATCACGTCTATCACAGGTTCTTTATCCCTGGGTCTTCGAATCCTCAACCCGAAGGCTCCCATCTCATACCGAACTATAATCAACTGAATTTATTTTGCTTTTCTCATGGCAACATGTCTTTTGTTACAGGTATATATACTATGATCTTCTATGATGAGTAGGAGGGGAAAAACATCTACCTTTTTTCCATGCCTTCACTGGGAAGAAATCTCAGAAGCATGAAAACTCCCCCCAGGCTTCTGCATATACACTCAAGAGCTTAACTCGTGATTGTGCCTCAGTAGTTCCTACACAAACCTATGCAATGAACACATTCAAAGACCAAATTTGGGGCTGGAGAGATTGCTCAATGGTCTAACAACCTGGCACATGCGCCTGGAGCTCATTTGCAGCAGCTGGAGGCCCTGCTGTGCCCACTCTCATATTCTCTGTCTCCCTCTCCCTCCCCGTGTGTGTGTGTGTGTGTGTGTGCTTGTGTGTGTGTGTTGCTGCTTGAAAATAAACAAATACATTTAAAATTTTTTAAATCAGGGACTGGAGGAGACGGCTTAGCGGTTAAGCGCTTGCCTGTGAAGCCTAAGGACCCCGGTTCAAGGCTCAAATCCCCAGGACCCACGTTAGCCAGATGCACAAGAGGGCGCACGCGTCTGGAGTTCGTTTGCAGCGGCTGAAGGCCCTGGCACGCCCATTCTCTCTGTGTCTTTCTCTCTCTCTGCCTCTTTCTCGCTCTGTCACTCTCAAATAAATAAATAAACAAAACCATTTAAAAAAATAAAGATAAAAGGCACATATCAATATGTGACCCTTTAAAAATATTTTTTTAATCAATTTTTCCCACCGATGGACACAGGTCCCATCTGAAGTCTTACTGTTGAGCAAACATTCTCTGCCCTGGAAAATGTTTCCACTGGTTATAACCACGCATAGGAAGATCTCACCACCTGGTGCATTCCAGATACCCAAAGAACCTTCTGGGTCCCTGTGAAGCCCTCATAAGACAGAGTGGACCTCCTTCTGATGCCGGTCCTATCTTAGCACCTCCATAATCACACGTGTCTTCCCCTGGGAGTCATCCAAAGGTGAGGAAGTAAAGTCGGTGGAGAGCTCATGCCGAGCACACCTTCAACCCCACTTCCTTGTCTGCAAGGGGAGATCGGACAGTGAGCAGCGAGGAAGATGCATGGGGCAGGCAGTGCCCCAAACAAGGCCATTTTCTTCTTGTCCTGATGCTGTTGTGTGTGGCCCTGGTTATCTTGGACCAAAGAGCTAATTCTTCGATCTCAGTTGCATAAAAATATCATCTCCCTTGTGTGTGTTGTGAAGCTAGTGTACATGAAGTGTACAAGTCTGAGAGGTGTAAAGCATGAATAACTGATACTTGGTATGAGTGTGAAGACTCCCACAAACCCAGGTCTGTGAACACACCAACAACATCATCATCTGGCCATGTTCACACTAGCCAGCCAAACCACAGACCAGCAGCAGACTTGACATTCCTCATCTAGTTCCCAAAGGCCACCCACCAAAAGACTGCTTCACAATCATACGGAGAATGCCCAAGGACCTCCCAAATCCCCAGTCTCCACAACAGACCCAAGGTTCTGTGTGTTCACTGAGCTCTCCAGGTGATCCTGGCATGCAGGGGAACATTGTACTCCCTCAGACGTGTCTTACAATTTCTGTTCATACCAAACATGGAAAATAAAACTGTTCTTCATCCCCTTTCCTGAAGTGTACACAGAGATAGCGAGAGAGAGAGAGAGAGAGAGAGAGAGAGAGAGAGAGAGAGAGACAGAGACAGAGGGATTCAGCCACCAGACACGAATACACCCATAAGTACATACAACACACATGTCACACACATATATACAGTCATACAAAGGAGAAAAACACTGACAGAAGAAACAAAATATATGGGCTGGGAAGATGGCTCGGCTGTTAAAGGCACTTGCTGGCAAATTCTGCTGGCCCAAGTTCAATGCCCATGCTGCCTTCACAAGGAACTGTAGAAATGATCCCTGAAAGTGTAGTCTTTGGTGCCTGCATAAGGCTGAGGCAAAACGTGGTGCCCGTGCTGGTGTTTGTGAGCAGCTGCCACAGGCCCTGGGGCATCTGTACAAACACACGTGTGTGTGCACACACATGCAAATCAATCAATAAAACATTCTTAAAATGTAATAGCAAAACCTGTCAAGATCTCAAAATATCTCTAGAACTTATAGTTTTAGAAGGATACAAAAAAATGAGGAGTAAAATTTCCAAATAGCAAGAGGCATTTGGTGACTGATCAACTCCGTGACAGGCTCCTGACATGACATCACTCATTTGTTTATACTGTGGCTTCAGCAAGGAATTCCAGAGTCCTCACAACCTAGACAAAGGACAGAGACACGGCAGAGAGACAACAGTCCCTAAACCCAGCACAGAGCCTGGCACATCCATCACTAACTGCGTGTTGAGCACACACCAGGATGAGAAGAGTCAGCAAAGGAGGAAAGACGGTGCACCCCGAGGAAACAGATCTCTTGTCCTAGATCCCTGGGGCGAACTAAGAATAAGTGAGGTCAAGGTAATGAGATTCAACACAAAACACAAAAGAGAAAGTTCGTGTCCCTGCAGGCATCATTAACTGCATCACAAGGAGCAGCACCACCTAGGGAAAAGGAAAGAAAAAAAAAATCCCTAGAGATCGGTGGTCAGGGTCTGCAGGAGAAAATGGACCTAGTGCTATAAAGGCTGACTGACCAGCACGTCCCTGCTTCCCCCGCACCCCCCCCCCCAGATTCCCACAGCCCTTCTGATTGGACCCTTACACGCTGCCCCCCACCACCACCACTTCATCCCTCTGGCCTCAACATGTCACGCTGTGTCACTCCTTCAAACCTGCCTTAACCTCTACCTGGGGCTGGGGCGGTACAACTGGACTGCCCTCCCCTGAGCTCCAGGCCTCTGCGGCACCAGTGTGGCCAACCCTCCTGGCTTCTCCACCCTGAGGATCCTGGCCCATTCCTGGGCCAATCCACCTCCCCAGGAAACAAGCTCTGCATTTCTACATCCCGTAGCACCTAGCACACAAGCTGGTGTGCGCACACAGTTGCTAAGTAAATGTTTGTTGTGAGCACTGGCAAGATTCCAAAACCTAAGGACCCATGCACGTGGTGAAAAGGGAACCAACCCTACTAGGAAAATCCTGAGTGTGGAAGTTTGAGTTCAAACCTAAGGCAAGTTAAAGAGCCTCAACCTGCTTCTCAGTGTACAAAATAAGGCCAATCCACAATTCATACAACTAATAGGAAGAATGCGTCCACCCACTATGTGCCCAGCACATAGTAGGCCATCCCTGCCATACTTAACTAAAGAGACTCACTCCTGCTTGAAGGCATTTCTCAGTTTCCCCCTTCCAGCAATAACATCTTCTCAGACTTTCTCCCACACCCTGGGGGACTAAACCCAGTTCATAAAGGTGGCCTGACTGCCAACTTGCCCCAGAAAGGCCTCCCTCGGTGTCCCATGACCAAGTCTGTGGAGGAGACGCACAGGGATCCGCATCTGAAGGGAGCCGGTAGGGGAAACCTTCCTCTCCTACAGGACAGGAGTCGAAAACTCCACTTGGATTCCCGTGTCCTCAGCTCCCCACGGGCTCCTGCGTGGTGTTTGGGCACATGCAACCTGCAACGTGGCTACGGGGCTGGTTATAGAGCCAGATGGCAACAGACCAGCCAGGCCAGGAGGGCACCCACTCGCCCAGGAGGCTGTAAGGAGCTGCGATGCTCAGGAGCTCGGTGCACCCCGGCCAGCCATCAGCATCCTCTGCTCGGGCCTGGCAGCTGCCAGACTTCTGAGTGACAGACTCTGACATCCACCACCTCCAACCCGCACCCCCTTCCCCAGCCCGTGGTGCCACACGCCCCGCCGCTGGCGACCTCACGCGGCGCCCTCCGTCCGAGGCTGTTTCGGGCTGCGGGTGCGCAGCGCCCCCTCGGCCGCGGGACCCCGGCGCGCCCGCCGAAGTTGGGCGCACGGCTGTGCCCAGGAGCGTGCCCACCACCCACAGCCTTAGCCTGGCGCCGATCGGATGTCCCACCGTTCCCTCCCAGCGAGCCGCATTCACCTGCTCCGGGTACCCAGACCCCTCGCCCGCCCGCCCCAGCTTCAAGAGGACGCGCGCCTTCCCGCGCGCCCCGAGCCTCCAACCAGCCTACCTTAGGGGTCTGCACTTCGGGTCCCAACCGCACCTCCAACTTCCTCTTGGTGACCCAGAAGAAGAGCAGCACAGTGATCCACAGCACCCCGAAGATGGGCAGAGCCAGGCGGCGAGTGAGGCGCCGCATGGTCCCCCCGCGTCCTCCTCCTCCTCGCAGCGGCGGCCCTGGGGCACCCCCCTGCGGCCAGGGGCTCCGGTCGTCCGGGACGCTTCACTCCTCCGGGCAGCGCTGTTCCTGGGGATCCGGGCGTTGGATGCCAGGAGAGATGCCCGGCCCGCTTAGGAGAGCTGCGAGCCGGGGCTGGGGAGGGGAGGAGGGCGTCAGGAGCGCCCGGGAAGCGGGCGGCGGCGAGGGGCCCACGGAGCTGGGCGCGCGCTCCGGCCGGAGGACCGCGGCGGCCGGCGAGATGCTCCGCGCGCCACCGCCAGGGAAACTGGCTGGAGCGGCGGCGGCGGCGGCGGCGGAACCCGAGGCTGTGCCGGGCACCCCGGGAGGAGGGAGGGGGGGCGAGGCTCGGGAGGGCGGGCCCGACAGACAGACTGACTCGGAGAGCCCCGGTGCTAGCGAGCCGTGCTCGGAGAGGGGGCGCTGCCGAGGAGCACGGTGCTGCCGAAGCGAACACCCCGGAGACCATCCCTGGTTTGGGGCGCCGGCAGGACTCGAACGCTTTGCCTGGGATGCCCTCTACTCCACCCGCAAGCTGGGCACCGGAGGGCTAACCTGCCCTGGGCGGGGCATTGGCTGGGAGGAGTCTCGGCTCACCCAAGGAGGTGGGGGGCTACACGTGGCCCGCGCACCAGGGTCCGCCAGCTAGCCGGCCGGGTGGAAGTTCGCTTGTCTGGCTAATCAGGCCCAACACCGTGTTCAGCCAACGCCCCGGGGGGTTCTAAGCCTTCCTGCAGGTGCATGGGAACTTTTTTTTCCCCTCTGCTTAATGGAAAACTGAGCTGGTCTAAATTTAACTTTAAAGGTGTCCTTTTAAAAATTAAGGCACAATTATCTCCCTGAGGGATTTTTCTCTCCACATAAGCGTTTCAGGGCTTTGAACTTGCCAAAAGGAGGGGCTAAAGTTAGATTGACCACTGGGAGACTGTGGGAAAGTGATTCCTGTCAGGGCGACAGTGGGTGCTAAAGGATGATCTTTCTTCTAGCTGGGCGTGGTGGTGCATGTCTTTAGTCCCAGCACTCAGGAGGCAGAGGTAGGAGGATTGCAGTGAGTTCGAGGGCACGCTGAGACTCAGGGTGAATTCCGCACAGCCTCAGCTAGAGCGAGACTCTACCGCGAAAAATAATTTTTTTAAAAAATATTTTTTAAGCCCCCTTCTTGAGTGCCTTTTGGAAACGCACCTTCCTTCTACTTGCATTTGGATTTCGAGCCGAGAAAGAATTCTGCATGGAGTTCCCTCAGGCCTTGAGTGATGTGGGATGGTGGCTTCGCAGTTCCTGACCTGGGCCAGCTATACCAGAAGCACAGGCCTTGTCCCTTCCCGAGACCTTCCATTCCTCATCTGCAAACTGGCTGAGAGCGTGGACTGCAAGGTGCTGGTCCCAGGAACACCAGCACGAGCTGGGCAGCAGCGACCCGGGTCACATTAGTGGGAGGGATGTAAGCAAGTTCCTAGGAGCTTCTTGTGGAGGTGGCATTGATGCGACCAGAACTGCAGCTGCCAGCATCGCCTGCCTCTCCTCTCCCGGAGCTCAGTAAGGGGAGGCTCCCACACCTGACTATAGGTGGGTAAAAAAAAAATGTCACCAACACTGCGGAGCCCCCAAAGCATGAGCTCAGAATTAAAAGCTCCCACCCAAAGCCTCCCGGGTGTGGTGCCTTGTCTTTCAGCCACTGGACAACTCTGCGCCCCCCCCCCCCAGCCCTGAAGAGTGCTTGACCCATGACCTCACGGTGCCTGACACTCCCTACACAAGACCATCATGAGAGGAGGAAAAGATCATGACATCAAAGTAAAAGAGAGACTGATTGAGATGGGGGGGGATATGATGGAGAATGGAATTTCAAAGGGGAAAGTGGGGGGAGGGAGGGTACTACCATGAGGTATTTTTTATAATCATGGAAGATGTTAATAAAAATTGAGAAAAAAAAAAGATTTTTTTTGTTTTGTTTTTCGAGGTAGGGTCTCACTGTAGCCCAGGCTGGCCTGTAATTCACTATGCAGTCTCAGGCTGGCCTCGAACTCACAGCGATCCTCCTACCTCTGCCTCCCCAGTGCTGGGATTAAAAGCGTGCGCCGCCACACCCAGCTAAAAAAAAAAAAAAAAAAAAAAAAAAAAAAAGATTTTGATTGGGAACAGCTGAGGAGATCAAACTGCTGGCGGGGGGGGGGGGGGGTATTTCCCAGTGCAGTTCAAAATGGAATTGAGCTTGCAAACCACAGAGCCCTCCCGGGGGTGGTCCGTGCTTGCCTGTGGTAGTTTCCTAGCTGCTGAAAGGATGCTGAGGTTCTCCAATCACTGCTTTGGGCTGGGTGTGCAAAGGCACAGGTAGATTGCTATTATGGGAGGGGGGTGATGGGGTGGCAGGAGTCCCCACCCCTGCAGCCTACTGAGTTCCCTGAACCTCCTCCAGGGTGCCTCGCCCAGGCCTCCAGACCTTGGCCTGCGCAGAGTTTCTGAGGCAGGCTCCGCAGGGGCCGCCCAGGCAAGCCTCGGAGCAGCTGTGAGCTCCAGGCAGGAGCTGCAGCGCCGAGTCCATTGCTCAGCTCTTTGTGACGCTGCCTCTGTGTAACAGATGGCAGACAGTTACACAACACCACCGCCAAAGCATCCGACGCGGCGCAGCCTCGCACTGCCTGCTGCCGAGCTGCCTCGTTCTGACTGGTTGGCATGTGGGGAAACCGAGGCCCCAGGGTGAGGCCGTGCCATGCAAGGTCTGCAATGCTGGGCAGAGACTGAAGATTTCCTTCCAAGGTGCTTGCTTCTCGAATTATTAATTTTGTCCTCCACTCACATGGGGAAGAGTCTGTAGGCCTATGAAAACTGTCCAGGGAATCTGGGGGTGCATCATTACCTGAACCAGCCGAAGGGCCTGTCGGCCTGGGTTGTCAAACCAGTAAGGGTAATCAGCATTGAAATCGATTCCGGGTGGGTGTTCAAACATCTGGAAGGCCGTTGGGTCTCCATGCAAAGTCCGGCCCTGTAAATCTCTCCTTGGACCCAACCTATCTAGGGGTTCCCATGCTCAGAAAAATTATTTAAAATTTTAATAACCAGCCTAGTAATAGAGAACATGGTTGATCCCCCTGGGGGATTAGCTACCATCGGTGATTAATCCAAACCACTCTTACCTCATTGCCACCAATATGGGGAGGAAAAGCTCCGAGGAAAGATTTGACATGGCAGGAAATGGGAAGAATCAACATGCTTGAATTAGGACCACCCTGCAGTCCTACAATGGGTCTGCTTCCTGATCACAACTCGTAAGCCGGTTCCTCATGCCTCCGGGTCTCAGTTCTCCCTTGTGTGATGTCACGTTCCTGCAAAGGCCCGCCCAGCTCACACCGTTCGGGGCGGGCTAACCTTCCTTGTCCCTGGCTGTGGACTCTGCCCCACTCTCATCACTGGTGAGTCCTGGGTAAGTTGTTTCTCTCCTCACAGCCAAAGACATTAGAGAGCAAATTGGGACTGGAACAGATGTGAGTCATTCATGTTAGTATAAAAACGATGGCATAAAACCCATTCTGGCCCGGAAGGCTGCGTGCGGCAGCATATGGAGCGAATGGGAGCTGGAAGCAGGAGGAAGCGGTGAAGTCCGATGCGGGGGGGGGGGGGTGCCCGGCTCCTCGCTCTTGGCCTTGCGCTTCCTTTGTGCCCTCATGTCGCTGTTACCCAGCTCACTGCGCAAGCTGCAGCCTTTGCTCCTTCTCGGCGAGAGCCTCCAAGTCCCTCCTCTCTGCCCACTGTGAGACTTCAGGGCGTGTGTGCGTGTGTGCATATCTTGCCATCTGCACACTTACTAGACCTGTCACACACAACCAGTAAGATGCCCTTGATGAGAGCCACACAAAATTTCACCCCTGGGGACGAGACTGTCCTCTGTGGACGCCTTTACCCCTTGCAGGCCACAGGGGCAGGTGAACGGTGGCCGGGCAGATGGCAGCCCAGTGAGATGGCGCGCGCGCACGCTGGCCCAGCCCTGGCAGGATTGCCCAACAAAAAGAAAAACAAGAAAAAGAAAAAAGAGCCGTAGCATGAACACAAAGATGTCTGTCGCTATTTCATGGCCCTACAGGCGCAAGGCTTTGAACCAACCCCTGACAAGGGCTCCGTTCAAGTTCTCCAACTGTAAATAATACACCAGCCTCCTTTCCTTCTGTTCTCCTCCCTTTTCTTCCCTCATGGATCCTGTCAAAACCACGTGTCCTGGGTCCCCTGCAAGGGCTCTTTTTCTGCAGTGAGTGCAATGAATGACAGTCCTCCAGGCTGGGTGCTAAATGAGGATAAGCTTTTACCAACCCCATACCCACTCATTCCACCACACGGGCACATCTTTGTCAAAAGAATAAAGCCAGCAGGCTTTTCTTCTCATCTTTGACAAGTGCATGAGTGGTTGTATCTAAGAGGTAAAGCATCTAACAGTCACCTTTCTAGATCTTTCTCTAGCTATTAAACATTTTCCTTTCCCATTACTCTCAACCCTTCTCTCCACCTTTTTACTTCTGTACTACAGTATAATTTGCTTTCTTAAAAGGGGTTCATATCTCTGCATTTCAAAAATCTTATTTTTGCATTATTTTGAAATGCCCCCTAGCTTTCTTTGTCCCTTATCCAAATGCCACGTGTGAAATCAGCCATGGCCGTGATGGCAGGCCTTTCCTAGCTGTGGCAGCTGGCTTGATTTTCAAGGATAATGTCCTGCCCTGTGATCTGGGGCACTTTTCATTGAAAATGCAAAGTTCTAGCATGAAGGAGTGACTCCACTTGAGGAAAAACAGAAGCTCTTTAACCTGAATTATCTGGTGGGGAGTCTAAACAGGGAAGACACAATCAGAGGCGGACCCAGCGACAGATGTCACGCCCTAGGCATCCGTCTCACCTCTGGCACCAAAGGAAGCCCTTCAGGCTTGCACCTCAGCGTGGAGCCATGAGCAAGCAAAGGGCCGAAGTGGACAGTAGAGTTGCCTCCGAGAAGAAACTAGATGTGTGTGGCCTCTCTCGTTTGCCCAGAACTTCCAAGGAGAAAGGGCTTGAACATGCCAATGGGGAAGACATCAACAAAAACAGGACAACCTCTGGAAGCCAAGGGCACATTTGGTATAAAGTCTCTAGCAGTGTGGCACATTGAGTAGGATTACCACAGGCCTCCATTTGCTGGGTAAAGTGTTTTCTACTCTTTTTTTTTCTAATGTAATTACTAATGTCCACTTTCATATTCAAGAATTCCTATTTCATGGGTTGAAGATATGATTCAATGGTCATAAACACTTGCTATGCAAAACTGACCACTGGAGTTCGGATCCTGAGAAGCCACATAAAGCCAGAATGGGAGGCAGAGTCAGGAGAATTCAGAAGCTTATGGGTCAGCCTGCCTGACATTTGAAACAGCAAACAAGAGAGACGTCACCTCGAACAAGGTGGAAGGCAAGGATGGACAGACACCCTAAAGATGTTCTGTGGCCTTCATAAGCATGTCATGGCACATACATGTTCACACACACACACACACACACACACACACACACAAGAAATTCCTACTTTAGACAATAAATTAGATGGTCAACATGAAGATTTCCAGTGAAGGGTCTAGAAGAAAGACTGTTTCCCTTAGATGAATACACATGGGACTCTTTGCTTCCTAAGTTGTTACTGTGCTTGCAAAGTTTGAGATGCCCTAACCATTCACATTATCATTTACTGTCCTGAGTAGATTACAGTCAAGACATTTATTCAAAGAAGCGGTGTTGTGGACAGATGAAGCTGGCTTTAAGTAAGATAATTGTGTTGCACCCATCAGCCAATGGATTTTGTCCCATCACCCAAATGAAGAGGTTTCACTCAACAGCAGCTCACATGTCCTTAGAAGCTGCCAGGTTCCTTCAGAGGCCAAACTGTTCCTGAACTCAGAAGACGCGAATTACTCTCCCAACTACCCTGACCTGTCATGCATATGCCTGCATGAATGGGTGAAACGGAAGAAAATAACAGCGAGAACAACATAGCTACACTCAGCCTGCATGCAGAGGACCAGTGAGGAATGCTGGGGCTCACCATAATGTAGCTGTGGTCACTGGCACCTGGTCATTGCTGTGGACCTTAGTTCTAATCCCCAACATCCACATAAATTCCTGGTGGACATGGTGGCCCACCTATAGTCCCCGTGATTGGGAGGTGGAGAACGGGGGTACCCAGGGCAAGCTGGCTAGCTAGACTAGCCTATTCAGTGAATGCTGGGCTCAGGAGAGAGACCCGATCTCAATAAACAAGATGGAAGTGCTTGATAAAGACACAAAAAGTCAATCTCTAGACTCCACGTATGTGCACATGCATATGCACCTGTACACATGTGCACCTACACACATGTGAACACACACACGTGAACATGCATAGACACATGTGAATATTCATATACATGTGAACACACAGAGACACATGTGAACACTGATACATGCACGTGAACACTCATACACATGTATGAACTCATATATGCATGTAAATGCTCATACACACAGGTGAACTCATGCATACATGTGAACACTGATATACACGTGAGGACTCATGCATACATGTGAATACTCATACACATGTGTGAACATTCATACTCACACATGAAGACTCATGCATACACGTGAACACTCATACACTCATGTAAACACACACACATGAAGACTCATGCACACATGTGAACACTCATACACTCATGTAAACACTCACACATGAAGACTCATGCATACATGTGAACACTCATACACTCATGTAAACACTCACACATGAAGACTCATGCACACATGTGAACACTCATACACCCACGTGAAGACTCATGCACACATGTGAACACTCATACATGTGAACACTCATGCACATGTGTGAACACTCATACTCATACATGAAGACTCATGCACACATGTGAGCACTCATACACTCATGTAAACACTCACACATGAAGACTCATGCACACATGTGAACACTCATACACTCATGTAAACACTCACACATGAAGACTCATGCATACATGTGAACACTCATACACTCATGTAAACACTCACACATGAAGACTCATGCACACATGTGAACACTCATACACCCACGTGAAGACTCATGCACACATGTGAACACTCATACATGTGAACACTCATGCACATGTGTGAACACTCATACTCATACATGAAGACTCATGCACACATGTGAGCACTCATACACTCATGTAAACACTCACACATGAAGACTCATGCATACATGTGAACACTCATACACTCATGTGTACACTCATGCATACATACAAAAACTCACACACATACATACATGTGAACAATCATACAAACATGTGAACAATCATACAAACATGTGAACACTCATACACGTGTGTGAACACTCACACAAGTGTGGACACTATGCATACATGTGAACACACATACACACACGTGAACACTCATACACACATGCACACCACACATAAAAATAAAAATAAAACCTGAGATGTTCCTGAATACTACTTGCTACATGGGAATAGGTATTCCTATCTAGACAAAGGAGAAAATGGAGCAGACTGCCTTAGGGTCGAAGGACAGGTCATGGAAATCAGTTCAATGCTCTTCATTTTGTAATTGAAGAAAGCATAGTCCAGAGAAACTGCATGATCCACCTATAACCAGGCAACACGTTCATGGTCACACTTAGATTGTGCCATATCTGCCCTGCCCCCAACACACACACGTTTCCAAATGACATCCCTCCCTAGGTTTCACAGGCCCAGTGGAACTGGGAGCTGAGATATTTCCAGGGATGGGGCTAGGGAGAGCTACAAAACCCAGAAAGTTCCACACAATCAGTAGGAGAATCCACAAAGACATTGTAAGCACACACTCTGAGCAATTTGCTCTGAGAAATACAAATAAATACAAAGGCTCTCCCCAGCTATTTCAGAAAACATGAGCTAAGAATTTGAACATGGGGGGCTGGAAAGATGGCTTAGCGGTTAAGAGCTTGCCTGTGAAGCCTAAGGACCCTTGTTCAAGGCTCCATTCCCCAGGGCCCACGTTAGCCAGATGCACAGGGGGCACACGTGTCTGGAGTTCTTTTGCAATGGCTGGGGGCCCTGGCCATTCTCCCTCTCCCTCTCCCTCTCCCTCTCCCTCTCCCTCTCCCTCTCCCTCTCCCTCTCCCTCTCCCTCTCTCTCCCTCCCTCCCTCCCTCCCTCCCTCCCTTTCTCTCTCTCTCTCTCTCTCTCTCTCTCGCTTTCTCTCTTCCTCTTTCTCTCTGTCTGCCACTCTTAAATAAATAAAAATAAATAAAAAAGTTTAAATTAAAAAAAATTTGAACGTGGGTTTGAGTGTTAAGAGACCTGGTCCCTCTTCTTGTGTGTTCATTGGGTTAACACAGGGCTCCTAGACAGAGGCACCATGGTCCACCTGAGAAATAGCTACAGCACGACAGGAAGATAACTTTGGAAGCCATGCTCTGCTCCTGTCTTCCATTTCCCTTGCTAAGTGTAGTACAAATACTAATTAAACACGGGTTGTTTATAAAGTGCTTTTAGCATTTGAACTTAACTGGGCTGCATCAGAAAAAAAAATGATATTAATAACATACCCATGTTGGCAGATTGCTTTAAAAAAGAAAACTCCTTCCCTTTTTTAGTTTGCTCTATGCAGACAATTTATTTTGTCCATCCTCTGGCTATCTCACCTTTTATGTCATCATTTTCATTGAGACAAGCAAAAATAATATTTCTCTGGTGCTCCAAAGAGACAAATCCCCTCTGTGGCTTGATCCGACAGAGGCCAGCTGGAGCAGTAATGGCAAGAAGCAATGAGCAGCCCAGCACAAATCCCCGGGGAGAAATGAGGCATCTCTTTGGGGAAAAGAAATCGCTTATACTTATGAGGTAGGAGATGTTCAATTTATGAAGGCTTCCTATTCCTTTGGATGGCAGGAATAAGTGAATTCCAGAAAGGTTTGGCTTCTCCTGTGTGAGACACACCTACCTCTTGGATGTGTGATGCAGATTCAAAAATGACAAGTGACACGCATCTCTCTCCATGTGCTGGGGCACCTGCTTGGGGGACTCGGAGGCAGTGCGGACCACAGGGTTAAAATCCATTTCCCGGAGAAGACAGCAAGTTCCTCTCAGTGATTTCTTCCCCGTCGCTGCTCTCAGGCCTGAATTCCAAATTGATTTCCCTAATAACTATTAAAGATCTTTTTAATTAAACCAGGCATCCTCTTCCTTGGCAAACTTTTCTTGATGACATCTCTGGTTAATTAAAGGTTTAAGCTGCAAAGACGTATTACATAAGAACAAGGGAAGCTGCTTTATGGCAGGCACGCCAGTGAAGGATCCCGCTGATCGCTGCAGCGGAAACCCGCTCTGCCGAGGAGCGGCTCTTGACCTCTTCCTTTCCCTGTGTAAGGTTCCAGAAAGTGTTGGTGATTAGGGAGGGGGCAGGTGATGTTCCTGCTTCCTGTGTTTCCATTTCTCCTTTAGATTTGCCTGGTAAGTGCTCATCAAGTACTTCTCATTAAAAACATCATTCATTTTGATCACAGTTCGCGGATACTGACAAAACAGGGTGATTGATTCACCTTCGCTCTCCTGGGCCCCTCTTTTGAAATGGCCCACAGGGTAAGGTGTAGAAGATGTGTCTAAAAAACAGACCTTACTTCATACAAAGTTCTTCATACAAAGCTCTTAGGTTGGGAATCGAACCCATGGGATTGTCTTTGTTGACATCGTGGTCTAAAGTAACAGCTCTCAAACCTAGATGCCCATTGCAACGCACTCACCTAATTATTAAAAATCAACTGCTTCCGGCTGGACAGATGGCTTAGCGGTTAAGGCGCATGACTTCAAAGCCTAAGGACCCAGATTCGATTCTCCAGGTCCCATGTAAGCCAAATGCACATGGTGGCGCATGCATCTGGAGTTTGTTTGTAGTGGCTGGAGGCCCTGGTGCCCATTCTCCCTCCCTTACTCTCAATAAATAAATAAATAAACAAATTTTTAAAAATAGATCTTAAAAATAAATTAATAATATCAATTGCCTCTACCTCACATATTCTGGCTGAAATTTTATAAGTGGCATTTCTAGGCACACCCAAGTTTGCAAATCACTCATCAAAAGATGCCTTCAAGTCAGTGCCACCTGCAGGTTTGCCTGGAGGTGGAGAGGACAGCCCACTGCCTCTATAGTTTGGTCCGACGGGCGTCTTAGATAGTTAAAATAAGGCAAAAGGAACCTCACAGTATTGCTGAGGAGAGGGGCCTCAATTCTGAGGAGATGTCAAGGAAGGAAATGAACAGACTTTTTAAAATTTTATTCACTGGGACCAGAAGCATAGTCAATCTTACATTATATCAGCTATGAAGAAAGAGACCCTCACTCACTGCCGTTGGTCAGTTGCTCACAACTCTACATCAGTGATTCTCAAAATGTTAGAAAGATCCAAAATATTATGGAAAAGGGTGGTACTCTCAACACATGCACTCTATTTATCTACAACCTAGATACAAAAAACAGTTGGCATTTTCCAGCATTTCCAGGAATGTACGTGCAATTGCTAAGCCGTGACAAGGAAAAACGCGGGGCTGGGAAGAAGGCAGTGTGTGCAGTTGCTCAAGCTGCCTACCAAACCCAACTCCTAAAACGCCAGAAGCGGTGAGGGTTCTGTAATTGTACCACATGGGCTCTGATGGCGAGAAGGAAGGAGAATTTCCTGGAAGCTCGTGGTGTGCACACGAGAAGCACAGTGAGAATCTAGAACGAGAAATACTGCCTCAAATGAACACGGTTTAGGAGCAAGGTAGCTTTTCTTCTGGTAGAAAGTTAACTAGGGACTGGGCCCCAGAAACATGGGTGCCACCTTGCCTGCTCTGGCAAGACTAGAACTCGCGCCTCATCCAGTCTCATCCAAGATGATTGCCAGCACCAGCTCTCACATAGGTGTCCAGCTTCCTCCTCCATTTTCCCGTGCTTAACCACTATGGCTGGCCCTTTCTCAGCAGCCCCTAGAGCCCACCAACCAGTCAGGTCCCTCCCTTACACACCTGAATCTGGTGATGAAGCTCATTCTGATTGGATGCCAGGTTCACATAATTGGGCCTGAGCCACGTGTCTGAGCTCTTGACTCCTCTTAGCTCTCTCTCTGACCTCTTTCTCAGCCCTCTTAACTTCTCACCCTCGCCCTTCTTTGCTTCTTTCCGGAGTGAGGAGGACGTTCTCATTCTGCCCACCCCATTCCCAGCCGGGCGTGAGAATTTCTTCTTACTTGGGCACTTCTTACTTTGCTTTCCCTGTGTGTGTGCCCCTTCCCCAGAGAGAGAACTTTCCCCATCGGAACAGGGTCTTCTTGGGTTTTCCTGCTTTGCTTTCCCTGTGACTCCTTACTCTCCCTAAGTTAAATTTGGTAATTTACCCTCCTCTGACACTGCCTTCTCAATCCTGCGTTGAGGTGAACAAGAACACGAGACTTGAGAGCTGCTGGTGTGGGATCCCTGGTCCCACAGAGAGTGATGCCACACCAAAACGGCGTGGACAGGCAAAGACCAACGTGAAAGCTGTCCTCTGACCTACGCACACACAGGGGAACATGCATACATACACAAATAAAAAAAGAAAATAACTTTTTTAAAAGGTAAGATACAGGGCTGGAGAGATGGCTTAGCAGTTAAGACACTTGCCTGAAAAACCCAAGAACCAAGGTTCGATTCCCCAGTAACCACGTTAGCCAGATGCACTAGGTGGCACATGTGTTTATTCAGTTAAGTGATGATCGTGCTTTAAGAAACAGCACTATAGATCTGAGAATGTTTATTTTTGCAATAACTAAAAGTTCACCTTTTTGTACATGAAAATTGCTGGGCCAATGCATGATACAGCATTCATTCATTCATAAGATGCTATTATCAACGTTCCCCTACCATAGATAGGAGTGGTAAGGAAACTGGAAGCAAGAATGACTGTCTCGTGCGCATGTCCTCGAGGTAGCTCACAGCGGTGTCCCAGAGCCCAGTGCACTCACTGGGGCGGGCACTTTCACTCTGCTTCAGACACAGCTGTGTGACTCCCGTCAGAAGACCAAACTTCTCTGGAGGGCCATGTCTCCATCTGCAAGTGTCAAGTTGAGCCCGTGGACTCTAAGAGCCCTTCGGTCTCTATCTTTCATGCAATGCACTCATGGCTCCTTTTCTCATTCTCTTTCTATTCATCTCCATTTGGCTCCGCAGCAAATTTATCCAGGGGCTTATTGAGTCATAAGGTAAATACCCACTATTAGGATGTTGAGAGAGAGAGATGAACATGACAAGAATCTTCCCACTTGGTACAGCCAACACAGTCAGAATGCAGAGTATCTGCCTGGAATGCTTGTGCATGGGTGAGAGAGAGGGGTGGGTCTCCACAGAGCTGTGAGCCTGTGCCCCTCTGTCTCTTGGATCCTTTACAAGAATAACAAATTCTAAGAGCGCATTGCTGACCAAGCTGAGAGGGTCCACGGAGCTGAGGAGCGATCATGCCCTCATCACCTCCACTGCCCAGAGCACAGCTCAGCCCAAGGCAGGCAGATGGCACAGCATCCCCCTTCCCCTGCCCTGGAGCTGGCTTCCTGCTGGGAGGGTCTGCCATGAAGGCATGGCCCTCAAGACGCATCATTCGCAGAGACCCTGGCCATGGCAGTGACTACCCTGGCAGCACAGCCCCAGTGCCCGGCAGTCCAGGGTGAATGGCCCTGCTGTCTCTGGGCAGGCTTAGTGGGCATCTAGAAATTGGGAGAGTGGAAGAAAGGCATCCTGTTGCCCACTTGCCTGAAAAGAGAGCTGACTTGGATGTGCTGGAGGAAATGAGGGGGGGCATCAAGGAAGCCGCCCTATATCAGGTAGACCTGCCTGAAACATAGACTGGGCCAGAGGAAGAGGAGAGACAATCCTTGACAAGAGGAACCACTGAGAAGCCAGGGAGCTGGATCCATCATTAGCCTTAAGGGAGGAAGGAGGGAAGTGGGTGACCTTATAAAAGCCTCCCTACCAGGAGCAAGGTTAGAGGAATTCTCAGCACTGGGACCCCTCCCATTGCTATGGTTGTTTTTGTTCATAACAAACCAGTTACCTGCCATTTCTCTGAATCTCTGTGTTCCTGTTCTGTTCCCAGAGCATGCAATTCTTTGTTCCCACCCTAAGGAACAAACTCACCCCTAATCTCAGAGACAGCACCAGACACACACACCCCAAAAATCCATCAACTTCTAAACAAAGTTCTTTAAAGACCCCCATCTCATTTCCCAAATGACAGGGGTTTCCCCATCCTTCCTGACTTTTCATGACCCAGACCTGGTTCACTGACTCTCCCCAGAACTGGTCTACTGTTCCACAGAACAACGGCCCCCTGGTCCACTGGGACCTCACAGGCTGAGGACCAGAGCTTCTTAAAATTCACCACTTGGGGAGACTTCCACTTTATATGTATTGTGTGACTGTTTTACTACTGAAGCATACTCAAGCATTGCTGTGTAATTAAAAATAAATAATTAAAATCCTTGACGGCTGATGGTTTTTTGGTTTTTTTTTTTTTTCTCCTTTTCGGTCTCACAGAGGCAGAGGAATCTCCAGGGTGCAGGAAATGGCTCTGAAGTTTGCAATGCTGGGGTGGGGGGGGGCGTGGACAGGAAGGTGGTATGAGATTCCATTTGCAAAACGGAAAGAACAGGGCCACTTGATGCCAATACAGTAATAACTTAGCCTCTCGGATATTGACCATGTGCATATTAAAGGGCACTTTGAAAACTAATAAATTAAAGCTATATGGCCATGGTAGCACCTGGGAAAATGGCCGAAGGTGGGAGAGACAAACGTGGAGTAATGTCCACACTAACGTCCTCTCCTCTTCTTCATCTTACCTCCTCTTGCTCCTCTTCCTCCTTTTCTCTTTCTTCCCCTCTTTTGCTTCTGACCACTGGAGACCTGTTGGGTTGCAATTGTCTCCCAATTAAAACATTAAATTGAGACATTCCCTCCCAGAGGGAGGCTCAGGAGGTAAGGCTAAGAAAGCTGAAACTTAAAACATCAGGAGACCCCTCCCCTCCCCACGGGTGCAGAAACCTTGAACAACTGCCGGGGAGACTCCAACTAGCCCAGCTGCCTGCAAGTCACGCAGTGAGCTCCACAGAGAAGCCTGGCTGAGCTGTCGCCTGTGCTGGGATGGGCTTTTGTCAGTGATCAGCTAGCTGCCTTTGAGTCACCCATGCTCCTATAAGCAACTCCTGTGAACTCATTGGCTTGGGTACAGTCAGGCTTAGATCTGTCATTGTGCCTCAGTGATAGGGATTAGGGGTAAGGCAGCTAGTTATAGGCACAAAAGGAATAAACAGACAATCTGTTTGTTCTGACAGAGTCGATGACCACAGGTTTTCAAGGGAACAGAGTGGGAACTGAAATCCAGAAACTTATGACTTCTAAAAGGTCAAAAGCCCTGATTTCTGCTGAACCACCAGAATGCCAGATGACCCACACATACCAAGCACCCACTCCTCTGTCTAGCACAGTCTAGCCCAGCTCAAGGCTTCAGTACACCCCAGGGGTACAGATAGCTGTGGTCCAAGTCGCTGGGGCTGCCAGCTCAGGCTCCTCCCTGCTCTGGGGCTCTCTACCTTACTCTCTCTTTCCGCCTCACTCTTCTTTCTGTTCTCTAATGAAGCTTTGTTTAACCTGTCCTTCTTCTGTGTCTCCACTTGTCAGTCTTTATGGGTCACAAAAGACAAGAACTCAAGAGCTACTGGCTTGGGGGAGTTTTAGTTATGGCTGAGTGTCTGCCTGCTAATCTAAATCCATGCAGAGCTAAGAAAGGCTCTGCTGCTCCCAGAACCAGCAACACTATCTGGGGTGAGCCCCTGTGTGCTTATGTCTCCCCAGGGGAAAAAGTTTCACATGACAAGACCCTTTTATGAAGGGTTGAAACAGGTTTTCCCAGCAGGGTTGGGAACGTCAACTAATTCCTTCAAGCCTCCCTTGCAGCTAGAGTCCAGGTTTTCTATCCTGCTATTGCAGTCCGGTTCGCATTGCTGGCAGAAATGACCCAACCAAGAGCAGCTTGTGGGGAAAAGAGGTTTATTTTGGCTTAAAGACTCGAAGGGAAGCTCCATGATAGCAGGGGAAATGATGGCATGAGCAGAGGCTGAACATCACCTCCTGGCCAATATCACATGGACGACAGGAATGGGAGAGTATGCCAAACAATGGCATGGGGAAACAGGCTACAACAGCCATAACCATACCCCCAACAATACACTGCCTCCTGAAGGTGTTAATTCCCAAATCTCAATCACCTAAGAACACCTAAATTTATGGGGAACACCTGAATCAAACCACAACATTCTGCCCCTGGCCCCATAAACTGATACTCATACATGATGTAAAATATGATGCCTTCGGTTCAACTTTAAAAGTCCCCATAGCTGGGTGTGGTGGCACACGCCTTTAATCCCAGCACTTGGGAGGCAGAGGTAGGAGGATCGCTGTGAGTTCTAGGCCATCCTGAGACTACATACTGAATTCCAGGTTAGCCTGAGCCAGAGTGAGACCCTACCTTGAAAAACCAAAAAAAAAAAAAAAAAAAAAAAAAAAGTCCCCATAGTTTTTATCAACTCCAATGATGTTCATATATCCCCACAGTCCAAGATCTTTTAACTGAACCATAATACCAAAAATAACTTAAAAAAACCCATAATGGCACAGAATAAACATTCATGCTGCAAACAATGGCATTGGTCATAGCAAAGAAATACTCAAGCAATACATGATTTAAACAGGACAAACTCTAGCTCCAAGTCCAACAACTCTAGTAAATGACAAGTCTCCAAGTCTGATAATTCTAACCAGCAACAAGTCTCTGGCATTCCAATTCTGCCCCTCCAGCTAGGCTCTCACAGTCCTGGGAAACTTCATCCAGTGCCTGCAGCTTTCCTTGGCAGCCATCTCATGGTCCTGGCATCTCCACTGGGTCTCCACTGCAATCCATGGTTCATCCTCATGGCCCCATGGGGTCTCCATGCAGGCATCCAGCAAACCTGCTCACACTGCCCATGGCCATTTCCAAAACACAAGACCATGTGACAAACTCAATGACCCTCTCTTTCCTGCATTTCTTATATTCCATAATATCAGGTAGAGTGCCAATTTGTAATCCAGGGGGGAATAAAACACACTTTGAAGAACATAACACTTCTTGAGCACTCAGACCCCTTCAAAAGAGTCTACATTCTTCCTTTTGCCCCAGTGCAGGTCAGCAGGCCCAATCTCAAAGGTTGTAATCTCTCAGTTGCAGATGAACAGGCAGCAGTTCACCCAAAGATTTATTTTGTCTGTGCCATATCCCTCTGCTCACAGCAGTCCATTTCTACACAAGGCAACCCTGCACAACTTCTCAGAACACAGGCATAACAGCAAGATTCCCACACAAACTGCTAGCCCCATCCAGGCAAAGCTTTTTCTCACCCTCATAAGCCAAACCTCACAGTCCATAGTTCTTACTGCATTCAGGTCTTTTGACTCTGACCAGAATAGTCCATCAAGCTGTTCTTACTGCACTGCAAGGCATCTGTTAGGCCAAGGTTTCAAATCCTTCTACATTCCTTTTGCAAATCAGCTCCAAAAGACCAAAGCCACACAGTCCAATGTCTAGCAGCAATCCCACTCCTTGGTACCACTTTACTGTTGCAGTCAGGTTTGCATTGCTGATAGAAATGACCTAACCAAGATCAGTTTGTGGGAAAAAAAAAGGTTTATTTTGGCTTACAGGCTCAAGGGGAAGCTCCACGATGACAGGGGAAAATGGTGGCATGAGCAGAGGGTGGACATTACCCCCTGGCCCATGTAAGATGGACAACAGGAACAGGAGAGTGTGCCAAACATTGGCATGGGAAAACTGGCCATAACACCCATAAGCCCACTCCCAATAATACACTGCCTCCTGGAGGTGTTAATTCCCAAATCTCCATCAGCTGGGAACCTAGCATTCCGAACACCTGAGTTTATGGAGGACACCTGAACCAAACCACCACACCTGCCAACCAGGTTTCCAAACGCACTAGTTTCACAGCACAGTGTTAGGATTGCCTCTGGAAGTTTATCCCTGATCCTACGTGAGTCCTTTTTCATCTATCACCAGACTAATCTTCAGTATCTTGCAATTCAGAATTATTTTGATCCTTCAAAAGTATTTAATCCCGGGGTGGGGGAAATTGCTCAGTGGTTAAAGGCACTTGTTTGCATAGCCTACCAAGAAGTTTATCCTCTCCAGGACCCATATAAAGCTGGATGCACAAATGGTGCATGCATCTGCGATCCCAACACCCCTGTAGTGGGAGGCAAAGCCAGGAGAATCAGAAGCTCATGGACCAGCCTGGCTGGCATTTGTTTGAACAGCAAGAGACCCTGTCTGAAAGAAGGCAAAAGAATTCAGACACCCTGACATGTGCATACATGCATCATGGCACGTGCTCACCCTCCACCTATACCCAAATAAACAAAAAGGTATTTAATCTCCCTTATGGTTCTGTTTTATAATCTTTAGAATGAAACTCATTACATTGGGTGTAGAAGGATACAATGCATGTCAAGTGACTGACACCAGGTGCTCAATAAATATTGGTTCCCTCAAACACAAACCCATCAATACTCACAGCCTCAAGTTACAGGGTTCTTTGTACTCCTGGACTATGTTTGAGTCTTTGTGTGCCTCAAGGATTCATTCAGTTCTGGTAAGATCCTATTTTATTTGTTGATTTTTGGCCAGAGGGAGCTAAAAAGGGCTAGAATAAATCCTTCCCTGGGACGGCAGGTGGAGTCCTCAGAACCATCAGAGTGATCGGGATATTGTGAAGCCAGGACAAGACCAATCCTGGCTCTTGAGTCAAGAAATCACAACTCGTTTTTCCAAATTTCCCTGAGCCCTGTAGCTGGAATGGAGTAGACTTGGAACAAACAAATGTTCTTTACCGCTTTCAAGAAAAATAATTCTTTCCAACTTCAAAATGTGGGGGAGCTGGAAGAAGAGACAGTGTGCAGAGTTCACCAGGCTTTTGACATCTTCCTCCCACCCTGGCGTTTGCCTTGTGAAGGGCCCTGCAACTTAAGAGGAGTACCACTAGGTGGCGGTAGGGAGCCAGAGGCACAGAGGAAAGCCTTGACTGGCATTCTGGGTAGCTCATAACTGTTTAAGATACGCCTTGTGGATTGAGAAATGAAATCCATTAAGTGCAAAGGGAAAGAATGTTAAACTTGCTTAAGCAAAAAAAAAAAAAAAAAAAGGGAGAATTCATTACGTTTATAGCAGGGTATCTCATGACCCCCAAGGGCAACGCACACACAACAACAATCAAGAATTAGAGATCACACATGCATGCTTTAGCTCATGATTTCCCAGCTGCCTTTATAAAAGTCCTTCTATGCAGGTCTTCTTTGGAGCCCTTATTAGACAGCCAATCTTCCCATGAACCTGGGCCCTAGCTCACCAATTAAGCTTTGCCCTAGATGGACCATTGGTGCTGTGTTTTCCCTCTGCCCTAAGAAAATATCCAACCCCAGTGCTACCGGCTGTCTGCTTGGTTATGAGGTGAGCTGTTTTCTCCTGTATCTCTTCTCCACATCAGGTTCTTTTTTTTTCTCCATGTCCTCTTTGGGTAGCTTTAAAATGAGATCAAGCCTCTTCAACTATGTTTCTCTTTGACCCTCCCCTCACCGAGGAGAAAATCATTGCAACCTGTTTCCTCTTCTGTTCTGTGAAGGCTGGGTGCAGTCTCTGCAGCATTAATTAGTGGCTGAACTTGTGGTGTGGTTGCCCCGGCAATACCCACCAAAGCAGCTGGGCCCTTCCAACAGAGCAGCACACGGAGCAGTCAATTAACTGTTCCCTTCACACGCACGGGCCTCATGCACAGAAAACCCGCCTCGGAAACAAGTACCCAGGGCGTGCTCGGTGAGGCCAGTGAGGTGAATGCTGAATCTGCACCCTTGGGCATCTGAAGGCATGTAGCTGGGGGCTGAGACCCTATCCAAGGGGAACTGGCAGCCCATGAGACTCTATAAGAGCAGTATAACACCAACGTCCCAGAAAGAACCTATGCCTCCTCTCTCTCAATAAATAAATAAATAAATAAATAAATAAATAAATAAATAAATAAAAAGGACTGGAGAGATGACTTAGTGGTCACGGTGTTTGCCTATGAAGCCTAAGAACTCATGTTCGAATCTCCAGATCCCATGTGAGCCAGACACACAGTGCCACAAGCATGCAGTGCCACCTGTGCACAAGGGGGCGCACACATCTGGAGTTCAGTTGCGGTGGCTGAAGACCCTGGGATGCCCATTCTCTCCCTCCCTCTCTCTCTCTCTCTCTCTCTCTCTCTGTCTCTCTCTCTCTCTCTCTCTCTCTCAAAAAGAAAAGCAAGAATCTAGAAAACCAGAGACGTCTGCAAGTCTTGCTTGACTAGATTACCTCTAGGGGGAGAGACAAAAAGCCTAGATCGTTCTTCTCCCAGCTGTTGACTCCAGCTGCCTCCTCTGAAGAACACAGAGGCCCGACTTGAACTCCAGTCTTGGGAGCTGTCATAAATGGTTACTCATTCCAGGTTTTAAGAAAAGGACCTGATTGGCTCAGCTTTGCTTAGGAACCTGCTTAAGACCAAATAGTGGTATGAGGAGCCAAGGAGGAGAGCAGGCTCCCGTGGCAAATGCCTTAGACAATCTTGGCCAACCTCCTCAGAGGAAACTTTGGGAGCAGGGGCCAGGCACCCCAGTCATCAGCTTCCATCACCAGAGTTTCCGGAGCCTTTTCATTCTGCAGCTTCTGTGCACTGCAGCTCTTCAGACAATACATTGTCTTGGCCTTCTCCACTGTTATATACCCTGTGAAGCATCCTCTCCCGTGTCCTTTATTCTCCCATGCCCCACCCTGGCCTTATCTACCTTTGAATTCAATTGCTACATGTCTGGGTTGGGTGGAGGCTATGTGGTCTCAATCCAGAGATTTCATATCCTCCCAGTCTCCCTGTTTCACCTACCCTGCTGTATTTACTTAATCACAACCATCACCTTATTGCTCATTTTAAAACAATTCTCTCCAAAATTCACATTGACCTAGGATACTATAACAATCAGTCTAATAATGCTCTATAAATCATTTAGTTAGTAAAATCTACTTCCTTAGAGAACTCTGAGAACTTGAGCCTAATGAAGATTGTCATACCATAATTAACCTGAGTAGCTCCCAAGTCCAAGTTAAGCTATTTTCAATGGTTTTCACAAAAATTTCAGTTCCAACTTATTAATTAGGGACCAATGGCCTAATTCTGATTCCCAGAGTTTAGTGAATCCAGGTGTTTTCTAGGTGGGTTCAAAAGTTCCAACTCAGGGATGGAGAGATGGCTTAGCGGTTAAGGTGCTTGCCTGCCAAGACTAAGAATGCATGTTCCAATCTCCAGGTCCCACATAAGCCAGATGCATGGTGACACAAGTGTGCAATGTCTCACATGCACACAACGGGACACACATGTCTGGAGTTCATTCACATCTGCTGAAAGGCCTTGGTGCACCCTCTCTCTCTCTCTCTCTCTCTCTCTCTCTCTTTCTCTCTCTCTCTCCCTCTTTCTCTCTCAGTCTCTCTCAGAAATAAAAAACAGTCCCAACTCAAAGAAAACAACATACATCTACTCCTTCATTCACCAAACATACCCTGAGTGTCTGGTATGTGTTAAGTGTTCTCACTAGCTAAGGTGCAGGAGGAATCACAGGGTGACTAAACAACCTTAATCAAGTTCTTGTGTCATTTGTAAAGAATTATAAAGCTAGACAAGGACAATGAGGGCAAGTCAGAACTTGGGAGACCATGTGACAAAGAAATATAAACTAGACCTGGAGGCCCAAGAGGGGACTTTGTGGAAGAAATGATGTTTTTTTTTTCTTTTTTTTTACTCAGTGCAGAATACAAAGCTATCCAGGTTAATGAGATAGGATGGGAAAATAATTCCAGGCATAAGCAAAAGTCCAATGGCCATAAGAGGTATGTTACATTTGTAGAACTGCAAATAGACCTGAGAAAGGGGTCATAATACAGAGGAGACACAAGCGAGAATAGCAGGTGCCACCGACTCTTGAGGAGATGGTAAAAATTATGAACTTTCATCCAGTGCTGGAAGTCGCTCCGTGAGCTGCTGGGGAAAAGTGGCCAACATCTATCTGAGCAACTCAAAATCTAAGCAACTCAGAAGCAAACAACCTGATGCTCACACAAGTGCAATAGTGTCACACACCCATGGGGGGCAACCAAATGCTCTTGAATTGGCTAATAGATCTGCTCAGTGGAAAAGAAACCATATCTGGAAATGGGAAACAAGTCAGACTCATATCCAGATAATGACTCTGCTTTCCATTGTCAAGCTCTCACTAACCTTGGGCTATTAGAGGGTCTACACCCTATAAGTTCTCTCTAAATTAATAAAGGTTACCCCATTTAACTGGTGCTGACTTCACTGTCCATTGGAGAATCTGCTTCTGTGGTGCTTCGATTCAGGTGTCCCCCATAAACTTAGGTGTTCTGAATGCTAGGTTCCCAGCTGATGGACATTTGGGAATTAACACCTCCAGGAGGCAGTGTATTATTGGGGGTGGGCTTATGGGTGTTATAGCCAGTTTCCCCATGCCAGTTTTTGGCGCACTCTCCTGATCCTGTTGTCCACCTTATGTGGGCCAGAGGGTGATGTCCACCCTCTGCTCATGCCATCGTTTTCCCTTGCCATTGTGGGGCTTCCCCTTGAGCCTGTAAGCCAAAATAAACCTCTTTTTCCCACGAGCTGCTCTTGGTTGGGTCATTTCTACCAGCAATGTGAACCAGACTGCAACAGTAAAATGGTACCGAGGAGTGGGATTGCTGCTAGACATCCTATGTGGCTTTGGCCTTTTGGAGCTGATTCCCAAGAGGAATGTGGAAGGATTTTAACCTTGGCCTAAGAGATGCCTTGCAGTGCTGTAAGTACAGCTTGATGGACTATTCTGGTCAGAGTTGAAAGACCTGAATGCAGTAAGAACTATGGACTGTGAGGTTTGGCTAATGAGGGTGAAAAAGAGCTTTGCCTGGACTGGGCTAGCAGTTTGTGTGGGAAGCTTGCTATTATACCCATGTCCTGAGAAGTTGTGCAGGGTTGCTTTGTGTAGAAATGAACTGGTGTGAGCAGAGGAATATGGCACAGAAAGAAAAATCTTTGAGTGAACTGCTGCCTGTTCATCTGCAATTGAGAGATTACAATCTTTGAGATTGGGCCAGCTGACCTGCACTGGGGCAACAGGAAGAATGTAGACTCTTTTGAAGGGGCCTGAGTGTTCAAGGACTGCCCTGTTCTTCAAAGTGTGTTTTATTCCCCTATGGATTGACAAATTTGCACCCTACCTGGTATTGTGGAGTATAAGAATTTCAGGAAAGAGAGGGTCATTGACTTTGCAACATGGTCTTGTGTTTTGGAAATGGCCATGGGCAGTGTAAAGCAGGTTTCCTGGATGCCTGCATGGAGACCCCATGGGCCATGAGGATGAACCAACCATGGGTTACAGTGGAGACCCAGTGGAGAAGCTGGGATCACAATATGGCTGCCAAAGAGAGCTTCCAGCCCCAGATGAAGTTTTCCAGGACTGTGAGTAGCCTAGCTGGAGGGGCAGAATTGAAACTCCAGAGACTTGTTGCTGGTTAGAATTATTGGACTTGGAGGTTTGTCACTGGCTAGAGTTGTTGGAATTGGAGTTAGACTTTGATGTTTAAATCTTATATTGGTTGAATATTTCTTTGCTATGCCCAGTGCCATCTTTTTCAGTTTGAGTATTTATTCTGTGCCATTATGGGTTTGGGGGGATTTTTAGGTATTATGGCTCAGTTGGAAGATCTTGTGCTATGGGGATGTATCAACATCATTGGAACTGTGGTGGTTTGATTCAGGTGTCCCCCATAAACTTAGGTGTTCTGAATGCTAGGTTCCCAGCTGATGGAGATTTGGGAATTAGCGCCTCCTGGAGGGAGTGTATTGTTGGGGGCAGGCTTAAGGGCTTTATAGCCAGTTTCCCCATGCCAGTGTTTGGCACACCCTCCTGTTGCTGTAGTCCACCTTATGTTGGCCAGGGGGTGATGTCCACCCTCTGCTCATGCCATCGTTTTCCCCTGCCATCGTGGAGCTTCCCCTCGAGCCTGTAAGCCAAATAAACCTCTTTTTCCCAGAAGCTGCTCTTGATTGGGTGATTTCTACCAGCAATGCGAACCGGACTGCAACAGTAAAGTGGTACCGAGGAGTGGGGTTGCTGCTAGACACCTGACTATGTGGCTTCAGCCTTTTGTAGCTGAATTTCAAGAGGAATGTGGAAGGAGTTGAACCTTGGCCTAAGAGATGCCTTGCAGTGCTGTAAGTACAGCTTGATGGTCTATCCCGGTCAGAGCTGAAAGACCTGAATGCAGTAAGAACTATGGACTGTGAGGTTTGGCTCATGAGGGTGAGAAAGAGCTTTGCTTGGACTGGGCTAGCAGTTTGTGTGAGAAGCTTGCTCTTATGCCCATGTCCTGAGAAGTTCTGCAGGGTTGCTTTGCGTAGAAATGAACTGGTGTGTGCAGAGGGATATGGCACAGAAAGAAAAATCTTTGGGTGAACTGCTGCCCGTTCAGCTGCAACTGAGAGATTACAACCTTTGAGACTGGGCTAGCTGACCTGCGCTGGGGCAATAAGAAGAATGTCAACTCTTTTGAAAGGGCCTGAGTGCTCAAGGAGTCCTGTTCTTCAAAGTCTGCTTTATTCCCCCCTGGATTAACAAATTGGCACCCTACCTGGTATCGTGGAGTATAAGAAATGCTGGAAAGAGGGTCATTGAGTTTGCAACACGGTCTTGTGTTTTGGAAATGGCCATGGGCAGTGTGAAGCGGGTTTGCTGGTTGCCTGCATAGAGACCCCATGGGGCCATGAGGATGAACCGTGGCTTGCAGTGGAGACCCAGTGGAGATGCCGGGACCATGAGATGGCTGCCAAGGAGCTGCCGGCCCCGATGAAGTTTTCCAGGACTGTGAGTAGCCTAGCTGGAGGGGCGGAATTGGAATGCCAGAGACTTGTTGCTGGTTAGAATTATCGGACTTGAAGATTTGTCACTGGTTTGAGCTGCTGGACTTGAAGCTACAGAGTTTGATGTTTGCCCTGGTTGTTTTAAATCTTGTATTGGTTGAATGTTTCTTTGCTATGCCCAATGCCATCTATTGCAGTGTGAATATTTATTCTGTGCCATTCTGGGTTTTTTGAGGTTATATTTTGGTATTATGGCTCAGTTAAAAGATCTTGAACTATGGGGATGTATGAACATCATTGGGATTGATAAAAACTATGGGGACTTTTAAAGTCAGACTGAATGCATTGTATTTTACATCATGTATGGATATCAGTTTATGGGGGCCAGGGGCGGAATGTGGTGGTTTGATTCAGGTGTC
This sequence comes from Jaculus jaculus, assembly GCF_020740685.1. NCBI lineage: Eukaryota > Metazoa > Chordata > Mammalia > Rodentia > Dipodidae > Jaculus > Jaculus jaculus. Next base: position 168,211,230 of record NC_059106.1, read on the forward strand.
CCCCATAAACTTAGGTGTTCTGAATGCTAGGTTCCCAGCTGATGGATATTTGGGAATTAATGTCTCCTGGAGGGAGTGTATTGTTGGGGGCAGGCTTAAGGGCTTTATAGCCAGTTTCCCCATGCCAGTGTTTGGCACACCCTCCTGTTGCTGTAGTCCACCTTATGTTGGCCAGGGGGTGATGTCCACCCTCTGCTCATGCCATCGTTTTCCGCTGACATCGTGGAGCTTCCCCTCGAGCCTGTAAGCCAAATAAACCTCTTTTTCCCAGAAGCTGCTCTTGGTTGGGTGATTTCTACCAGCAATGCGAACCGGACTGCAACAGGAACTGATAAAAACCATGGGGACTTTTAAAGTTGAACTGAGTGCATTGTATTTTACATCATGTATGCTTATCAGTTTATGGGGGCCAGGGGTGGAATGTGGTAGTTTGATTCAGGTGTCCCCCATAAACTTAGGTGTTCTAAATGCCAGGTTCCCAGCTGATGGAGATTTGGGAATTCATGCCTGCTAGAGACAGTGTATTGTTGGGGGCGTGCTTATGGGTGTTATAGCCAGTTTCCCCATGCCATTGTTTGGCACACTCTTCTGTTCCTGTTGTCTACCTTATGTGGGGTGGGGGGTAATTTTCTGGATGAGACAAGAATGGTGTGGGCAGACCAAAAAATAAAAAAATAAGTTTCGTATAGGAAGTACAAAATGGAGGTGGGACTGGCCCAACCGTGGCTGAGATGAGAAAAGGGAATGGATTTGTAAGATACTAAAGGAAGGCCATCAGGAGATGGCATGCTGCTCAGAGTTAGTTCACAAGCATAAGAGGGTTTAGTGACTCAGAGGATTGGGTCAGAGAAGAAGGCACTGCCAGCTCTACGTGGGAAAGGCTTCATGTGGAACATGGCATTTGCTGGGTCTTGCTGAAAGACAGTTAGGTTTGGACCTTCTGGAACAGAGGAGTAGAAACTTTGAATTCCCACTGGAAGTTGCATCAAGGTTCAGACGCTGGGTTGGTTACGCCACAAAGTCATTAGACATAGTCTTCTAGCTGCCTGGTAAGACACAAAGGTGTACATTAGCCAGGCAGTGCTGAAAGTGCACAGAGGTACTCACTTGACATTGGCCAAGATGTATTTGTGTGTCTTCTGCAACAGACACTGTGAATATACACAGGTAATGTCACAGAGGGGATGCCCAAAGACAGATCGCCATCTTCAGAGCCCAGGGGGCCAGTGCTCAGAGTAGAATGTGATAAGCCCTGGTGTCAATGTCACACAGGCAGCTTGTTCACAAGCGCGTCCAGCCGGACCTCTCCTGAGATTGGATTCTGATTCTCTTTAAAGGAAACACATCAGGGGGTACAGAGGCCCCCTCATGCATGAAGGTTGGAGGAAGGGGAAGTTCAGAGTGACGGTTCAGATGAATGCACCAATCTTCATGATTTCATGCTGATATTATTGTATCCATTTTGCCTAACCACAAGTTTCAGGATTCACCTAATAATACAGTGGAGTTTCCAAAGGAGGAATCTCTTCTTTCATAAAAGATATTTTCTCTCTCTCTCTCTCTGTCTGTCTCTCTCTCTCTCTCTCTCTCTCTCTCTCTCTCTCTCCCTCCCTCTCTCTCTCCCTCCCTCTCTCTCTCCCTGTGTATGTGTGCGTGCGTGCGTGTGTGTGTGTGTGTGTGTGTGTGTGTGTGTGTGTCACTATCCACCTGAGGTTTTGAATCAGGGGCTCTCACTGCACCTGGAGCTCATGATTTGGGTAGACTGGCCAGCCAGCAAGCCCCAGGACTCTCTGTCTTCTCCCAAGTGCTGGGATGCCTGGGTTTTATATGGGTGCTGGGGATCCAAACTCGGGAATCTGCGCGCCATCTCCCCAGCCCTGAAATTTTTAAAATCCAGGTTTACATGCAAAACCTTAGGTGTGACCACACAGTTACCCAGAAGAGCAACATTGGTCTCTTTGAGGAAGAAGCCATCGTGAAGTATGACCATCATTTCCCCAACACAAGCCAGAGGTTGAGCTCCCACAACCCCCTCTACAGCAGGTCAGGAACAGACAGGAGACGATGGCCTTCCAGATAAACGGAGCCACACAGGGACTGAAAGTCACCAGAAGGGCCACGTGAGAAATTCACATGCTCTCAGCGGGCACAGTCATGACTTGCTGGTAACACTGCTTCTCTAGCACTAAGAGAAATTCAGAGGACCAGAAGGACAGACCAGACAAAAACCACTCCTAACAGGGACAGACAGGGAGCAAAGATGTCAACACCGGTTCCTTCTTCCACTGTCATTAAAATACCAACTCCTGAGTCAGACAGTCGCTGGTCCTTCTTGGATTGCAGGTCAGACTCAGCAAAGCACACATGGCCTCGTCTCCAATGTGGGAGCCATAAAGAGGAAAATGCCAGGTCGAATAAACCGGTACTAGGCCTAGATAAGATGAAAAAGGAAGCGTAATTGTGTCGTGCTAGTGGAGGTTGGTGAGCAAGTCCCAACTGGAGTAGATGATTGTGGGGGACGGGGGGAGCTATTTCATAGGATATTTTCAGTGGGAGATGCATGCAGAGGAAACCTTCCCAAATATATATGTTTAAGTTTCTTTTTTGTGGTAACAAGCTAGGTAGGAACATGTGGGTAATTGACTCACATGCATGAGAATGTAATTAAGAACTATAAGACCTAGAGGGTTTTCAAGCTCACCAGCAATTGTAAACCAGGAAAAAGTGCCCTTCCTCGGGGCGCAGGCGATTATTCAAGCATGTCTTCTTCTTGTGGGAGTCGAGCTCACACAGCGCTGTGCAGAAAGAGAATAAACAAGCCATCGGCTTATGATTGCAGGCTTTGTGTTTTCCGGGCATCTTCTAGCGCATTATCTTATTTAATCCCTACATATATTAGTTTCCTAGTGCTGCTATAACAATTTACTGACATTCAGAGGCCTATCTACAACTGTTTTCTCCAAAAATTCTGGAAGTTGGAACTCCAAGATGAGTCTTGCAGGGCGAAATCAGTTTCAGGAGGAAGGAGGCTTCTGAAGGCTCCCAGGGAGATCTGCGTCCTGCCTCTTCCAACTTGGGGTTCTTTTTTTCTGGGACTCCCCTCCATTTTCAAGGTCAAGTGCATACCATCTTCAAGTCTTTCTTCCTGCCATCAAGCCACCTCCTGTTCCTCAGATTCCTAGGGTCAACATGGATCTCCCAGATAACCCTTGGCATCTCCTCCCCACAAGACAGGGATGCTCCACTCTCTACCTCCAGTAGAAACCTCTAGTTTCCTGCATTATCAATACGACTGCCAATTACAACTAAGAGTGACAGATCACATCCCAAGAAAGTGAGCCCCTCGTGACCCAATCAGATGACTAATGATGCAGTTTTATTGGTCTCGTTCTCCTTTTCTGTAAAATAAGAAAAATGAGCTCTGTCCTGTTCTATTGGTGACATTGTTATGGAATTCAATTTGCAAAAATCAAAGGAATAAGATCACATCTAGGGAGAGAAGTTGAAAGATCCAGAAGAGAAAGCTCAGCTCCCTCCCCCACCTCCACACCTCTTATCTGGTTCCTCCTCTCATCACAGTTCATGTTACCACAGAGAAAGCTCCTACGGTCATGTCCCGCGTACAGCTGACCCAGGGAAAACTGGTTTCAGGATTCCCCCGTGGATGCCAAAATCCATAGATGCTCAAGACCTAGAAATAAAATGGTGTTGCATTGTATATAACCTGTGTACTTGTATACTTTCTCCTACATAATTAAGTACTTTTTAATTACTTATAATGCATAATATAGTTGTTACACTGCATTATTCTTAGTAATTAATGATGAAAAAAGTCTCTCTCTCTCTCCATATATATATATACATATATATATTTGGTTCAGATAAATTTTTTTGTTTGGTTGATTGGTTTTGTTTTTAAACCTCTTATTTATTTATCTATTTGTGTATTTATTCCGTTGTGTGTGTGTGTGTGTGTGTGTGTGTGCATGCATACGCATGCATGCATATGAGCTCCTTAGGGTCTCTTGTCACTTCAGATGAATACCGGACATATACAACATTTGTTTTTTTTAAAATATTTTTATTTATTTATTTTCAAGCAGAGAGACAATGAAAGAAAGAGGGAATAGGCATACCAGGACCTCTTGCCACTGCAAGCAAACCCCAAATGCATGAAGCCCTTTGTGTATCTGGCTTTACGTGTGTACTAGGGAATCAAATCCAGGCCATCAGGCCTTGCGAGCAAGCACCTTTAACCACTGAACCATCTCTCTAGCTCCCAGATGAATTTCTTTTTGAGCATTTTGGTCCGCTTGCTGCCTCTGCAGATGCAGAGCCCGCAGAGGCAGCGGGCTGACTGTACTTGCTCTTGATTCCTAAACTTCTGTTGTCTTCTGCTTTGGATGCCGTTTCCAACATGGAGTCTCAACCTTTCTGGTTTTGTTACCTTGGGCAATCTGCTTTAACCCATCCTTGCCTTGGCTTTTCTGCATGCCTCACTCTTGTGAGCAGATAACTATGTGTAGCTGGCTTGCCTAGGTCAGTCCAGCCCTGAATTCCTACCCGCCTTGGACCAGACAGGTGTTATTAAACTAATTCCTTCTGCCAGTCCAGTTCGGCTGTGGGACTTCCCAACGGAGGCCTCTCCAGGAATCTTTCCCCTCCTCATAAACTCAGGGCAAGATCCCTCCAGAAAGACATCTAAGGATCCTTCCAGCCACTGCCTTGTGTTCACTGCACTCGACCCTAAGTACAACAAGACATTTGAGAGTTTAATTATCTTCCATTTGTTCCATGTGACTTGTTTCCTCAACTAGCTGTGAAGCCCTGGAGGACTGTGTCCTAGACACCTTGCTGTGGAGTGCACTGCCAGCTGATCTCTGCCCACGGCCCGAGGCTACCGCAGACCCCCCTATCCTGGCCCGCAGACTGGTCCAGCCAGCCCGCAGGCCCTCCAGACCCGTGGGCTCCTGCAGCAGGTGGAAGTCTCCCTTGAATAGAGAAGGTGGTAAGAAAGCTGATTTGCCCATAAGTAAATAACTGCTGTAATTATGGAAGATTATTCTCAACAGACCAGCAGACAGGAAATCAATTTGCATAACAGACGTGGTTATTCATGGAAATGTTTGTGACTTTTCTACCAAAACAGATGAAGAGCCTGAAGTTAACGCAGATATACAAGCACTGTAAAGCAAACATTCTTTTACTCACTTCTCCATACCACCCACATGTTGACCCCCACCCCCCGTCAAACTTGGCATCTTCAGATCCTGTTTCAGGATTTGGAGGGACCCTGTAGAAAGAGACAGTGTCAAAGGGTAAAGTTGGGGGAAGAATACAGAAGTGTACAAACTGCTTGATGTTTTCTATTATTCCGAGGGGTGAACGTTGCCCATGCCCATCTGATAGGTGCCTTTAAGAAGCCTGGCATGATATGGAAAGTATGACTGGGACCCATTTTGAGGAGAGATGGAAATAACAAAAAGTGCTTTAAAAAAACTGGGATCTTCCGAAGCGTTGGTGTGTGCACAGGTCAGAACCACTGGAGGAGTTCCTGTGATTAAGACGCCCCTCTGCACAGCCAGGGAGCAGGTGGCTATGAAATGGAACAACACAAAATCATCCGTCAAGCTCCAGGACTGTCCCTTGCTGTGAAAGCTCCCTGTGGCCAGAAACTAAGTTCAAAACCTTCCCAGGTAACACCTGGCATGGGTATGAAATGTCCTGCACAGGCTGGTGTAGTGAACACCTGGTTCCCAAGCATTGGGGTGCTACCTTGGGAAGCTGCAGGAAGCTGGGGAGGTGGGCCCTAGTTAGAAGAAACTGGCTGCCAACGGGTGTGCCTTTGGGGGCTATACCCATAAGCAAATATGCTCCCCACTTGTTCTGCTTCCGGCTGGGCAGGAGGTGAAGAGCTTTCCTCTCCGCTCACTCCTGCCACGGTCATGTCCTGCCCAAGCTCTCGGGGTCGAGAGACCGTGAATTGAACCAGAACCGTCCATAACCATTAGCTAGAGCAAACTGCCTCCTTTGAGCGGCGGCTCGCGCAGGTGTTTGGTCATGGCTGAGGCCACAGCGACTAATACGCGGGTGGTCCAGCTCTAAGCACCCTGCCAGGGGATTTAGGAGGGATCCAGGATCCTATAAAACGGGACTAAACCACCTTTTTCAAAGCAGCCTGTCCCCTTCAAAGGCCACTTGCTTTAGGAGCGGGGTTTTATAGTGAAAGTTCCTACCAACCAGGCACCGAGCTTACAAGGGTCAGGTAAATGATCTCCAAAGAAAGCTTCTCAAATGTGAGAATTTACGACAGGGACCATATATAGGAAGTATATATATGGGTTTTTAAAACTTTGTTTCTTCTGAAGATTAGCTTTTAAATGCCTATTCATACCATTTAATTGTTTGCTTATCTTTAAAAAAAAATTCTTTGTTTTTAAAGGGATGGAAAAAGATTTCAATTTCAAAATCCCAAACTCTCAAATTCTGAGGATTAGCACTCCTTAAGTCCCCTACATGCTATCTGTTGGTTTTGACTTAAAGGATATTTATAAAACTCCCATGAGCTCCTAGCAACATTCAAGGCAGCTATTGTTCGTTACAGAAATCCACACATGTGGCATTTTCAGGGAAGGGCAGGTTGTGGGAAGCTCTTTGATCAGGCCTCATGGGAAGACACACTCCTGATGGGGATTAACCGTCTCAATGGAGACCTTCCCAGGGGTAAACCGGGCTGTGAGAGAAACCAAGGGGGGAAAAAATTCCCCAGGAAGCAGCCACTCAAAAAACGATGTGCACGTCTGGAGAGCGTGGCCGCATGTAAGGGCAAAGAAGGCGACGCCGCGACAAGCAGAAGCAGACGGCTGGGAAGCCCTGGCAGCTGACAGCCGCTGTGGGTCTGAGGCGGCTGCTGGCAGAGGGCTGCCCTGGGGACGGGGGCAGTACCCATCTGGCAGCATCAATATTCAGTCACCACAGTGACCCTATTCGGCAGCGGATCAGGTCTGACCAGGTACCACAGGCTGAGTCTGTCCAGCCATCTAATCATCTGTGTGCTTCTCCGAGTGTCCAGAGGTGGTCCTTCCAAGCCAACAGATTTAAATTTCTGGTCACTGTAAAAAAGGCACCCTCCACGGGCATGGATTGAATTCCCAGGATACATTGCAAAGACATGAAGGGGACTGAAAAAGGGATCCAGTTTCAGAGACCCCGGGCATTTCTGACTAGCTGAGCCAAGAGCCTTGTCTCAGGATGGTCTTGCAGAGGCCTGAGTGAACGCTGGCTCTGGCCTCTCCTCTTGCCCACCTCACCTCTACCCCTTAGTAAGTGTGGTAGTTTGAATGTGCAACCCCCACTGAGTCAGGTGTGAAAATTAAACTTGCAACTTGGACCTCCAGCCGCCCGACTGGAGGAGGCGTCACTGGAGGTGGAGCCTTAAGGTGCCACTGGAGTCCCGATCTGAATTCTAGTCCAAAGGTGAGCAGAGAGGCCTCAGCTCCGGGGTCCTGCTTTCCACTTTCAGTGTTTGCTGGCTGGTGGTTTCTCTCTCTGCTGAGGTTTGTGAAAGGGAACCAGCTTCTGCCACCATTCGTGGAACTCCCCTGGATCTGGAAACCTGAAATAAACGCTTTCCTCCCACAAAGCTGTGTCTGGTTGGATGTCCGTCCCCAGCAATGCTGAAACTGTCCACTATAATCAAGGTGGGGTCATGGTGGCCTTCCAGCTTGCTTACCTGTCCCAGCACACTTGGGAGGACCACTGGCTGCTGAGGTGGAAAGCTGCCAAGGAACGAGAAGGGAAATGCTGAACAAGTCGAAGAAATGCCTGGAAACTCACTTTGGAGGTCACTTTGTCAGGGCAACCTAAGGACACAGAGGTGAGGTGGAGGGAAAAGATGTCAAGTATGGAGTTTGAGAACGTGGCAGTCTCAGAGTCACTACTCTGCCTGCGTTTTCTCCTTTACTTCGTGAAAGCAAAACAGGACAGGATAGGAGTAACTCTGGTCATGCTTGGCTCCGCCCTCCCTCCTTGTGGGGTCACATGCAATAGAGACCCCAGTTCTGTTCCACCTCTATGGGGGGCAATGCTCCCCCTTCACCTATTCCAATCCTCTTCCAGGTCAGTGTGGCATTATTGAGCCCACTTGATTAGCAGACCTAATGTTCCAACCTCCAGCCTCATCCCCATCACAAGTAAAAGTGACATTTAGAACTCTGCTTCAACTTACGTAATGTGGACAAGGAAGGGATGAGCTATTTATTGGTGACTGCAACAGGTTTGGTGGGAAAGTCGCAGAGTTTGAAGCTAGGAGTCCAGTGTCTGAGTTCTCATTTTTCTTTTCGCTTCCTAGTCTAGGAATTTGGGCAGGTCATTAAAACCACAGCCGTCTTAGAGATGTGCAGAACCCGGGGGGAGCAGCACTATCAAAGCTATCTTAATAAAAGGTCTAAGGTATTACTTTCCTTTCTTCTAGTGTTGACGTTTATGTTGAGAGTGCAAAAGCTGTGGTGGGCAAAACTGTGGGATCCTCAGCGTGAATCAAGGCAGTGACACCCAGCCCAGCTACTAAGCCACCCAAGTGCTTTATTACCATATTACTCACAGTAAGAAAAAGAAGAAAGAGCCAATTTCGTTTAAGAATGTCTTCAATGAAGCAGTAAAAGTGATTAATTTTATTAAATCTCAACCCGTGAATACATGTATTTTCACCATTTTCTGAGGGAATTGCACTTTAGAAAGTGAGCCACCTATTATCAGAAAGCCTCTGATAAGAAGCGCTCCCGTGAGCAGCTTCACCGGGTGCCCCGGGGGGACTTCAAGCAACCACTGCAGCATGGCGCCACAGTGACTTCTCGGCCACATATGAGCCACAGCAGTGACCTCTCCAATAAGGTCAGGACCATGCTGGGTGGAGAGAGGGAGGCTTTCCTTGGGTCATTCTACCTCAGTACCCCTGGGCACCGATGCCCTTATAAATGCTCTCATATTGTCTAGTTCTTACTACTGACACCTTCTCTACTCCAATGTCCTATTGTAATTTACAGACATTTGTATGAAACTTCCCTATTCAACTTCCTGTATGGTGTCTTGCCCCTGATAGAAACTCTATTAAGATAGAGATGGCTCCCTCTAAAAGGAGCTTCCAAAACCACCCCATCCTGTTCAACAAGCCTACTAAAATTTCATTAAAATCTCATGGCAGCAAAGGGGCTTTCTTAGGGCTGGGTGGATGGCTTAGTGGTTAAGGTGCTTGCCTGTGAAGCCTAAGGACCCATGTTCTAGTCTCTAGATCCCACGTAAGCCAGACGCACAAAGGTGAGGCAAGTGCAAGGTTGCACATGCCCACTAGGTGGAGCAAGCATCCGGAGTTTGATTACAGTGGCTGAGGCCCTGGCACACCAATTCTTTCTCTCTGTCACACTCTCTCTCCCTCTAAATTAAAAAAAAGAAATTAAACGGGGGTGGGGTCTAAGCCCCTGTCCAGAGCCCTGATCTTGAATCGAGTGAGTCGAAGAAGCAGCCTGTCTGGGTCTTTGAACGCTCCAGTTATTTCTTTGGCTGGCTCTGTTATCCTCCTCTCTGGCTCTTCTCACAAGACGGGCGGAACGAAAACGCCTTAGCAGCTGAGTGGGGACCAGCTGGGGCTGAGCAGCTGCTTTGAAGTTGATAAGCAAGCCCCCTCTTCCCTCTCCTCTCCGCCTTCCTCTCCTGGGCCCTGAGCACAAGTGCCCGAAGCCAGGAAGTGGCCTGGGGAGGCCGGCCTCCGCCTGCGCCTGTCCTCGAGCTGTCCTGCCCCCGTCCCTCTCTCAGTACGGGCTTTGTCTGGGTCCCTGATGACGTGAGGTGGGATGTGCAGCCATAAGGGGTGGAGACATGGCAAGAAAGACACCTTTCAAGGCCCTCTGCGTTCCAGCAAGCCTCAGGAGAGGGACCACGAGTGAAGCACGAGGGCCTGTCACTTCCTATAAGGGGTCACTTACATCCCCTGAGTTTCCTCCCATTTCTCTGTCTGCCAACATTTCCCCTTACTAAACTCCCAGAACAATGTCTCCCAAGTACCCCATCTCCTGGCCATAGATAGCCACATGTCTTCAGAATCAGTTGTCGATGTCCTGATATGTCCTGCCACCTACGGTTTCCCACACTCTTTCCGCTTTCTTTCCCTAGCTGCTTGTGTTATCTTTTTCTCCAACCAGACCTCTATGACCTGAAGAACTGGATTTTCATTTCCAGCATTAGGATATAGTCCAGTGATAGATAGATAGATAGATAGATAGATAGATAGATAGATAGATAGATAGATAGATAGACAGACATGCATATATATATATATGTATATATGTATGTATATAGATAGATAGATATGCATATATATGTATGTATATGTATATATATGCATGTCTATCTATCTATCTATATCTATATATATGAATGAAACAAGAAGGAGAGAAAAAAATAAAAACTTCCTTTGACCTTATCCAATAAATGTGTACTATTAAGGCACCTTAGTGACTTGCTTAAGTTACATACTTAATAGGTGACACTCTGACATTGGTCTCCCATGGATGCTATTTGGAGGGCCACAGGAAAGTGATAATGAAAATGCTCTTGAACCAGGCAAGTGTCAGTCTGCTGGGCGCCTGCTGAACTATCCTTACCCTGTGCCTGTAGGACCAGGAAGTGGGACCAGGAGCCCTAAGAAACTGCCTATGGCATGTGATCAGAAACAGAAACACTGCTCAGTTTTCTGCCTGGAATTTGGTCCACTTTGAGGAGGACTGACAGAGAGGCGTCTGAGGGTCAGCATGGTGCGCCCCTAATCCCCCCACAGATGCTGCACCGATACGCCGGGGTCTAAGCCTCTGCTCTATTTCTGGCTCTGTTTTTCTAGCCCAAATGTGCTGAAGGAAATCATCTGGCTGTAATGGCAGCATCTGAACCACTGCTAGTGATTTACGGACCAAGGTAAGGGGCTCAGATGGCACAGCTGATTAAGTCCACTCAGAAACAACAAGAACCAAGGCAAAAGAGACAGAGTGGCCCATTCTCTCTCTCTCTTTCCCTCTCTCTGCCTCTTTCTATATCTCTAATAAATAAAAATAAACTACTTTTAAGGAGCTGGAGAAATAGCTTAGTGGTTAAGGCACCTGCCTGCAAAGCCATAGGACTCAGGTTTGATTCCCCAGGACCCGCATAAGCCAGATACACAAGGTGGTACATGCATCTGGAGTTGATTTGCAGCAGCTGAATGCCCTGACATATTCATTTTCCCTCCCTCCCTCCCTCCCTCCCTCCCTCCCTCCCTCCCTCCCTCTCTCTCTCCCTCCCTCCCTCCCTCCCTCCCTCTTCCTCTGTCTCTATCTCTCTCAAATAAGTAAAAATAAAATATTTGTATAAAGAAATAGTGTAGGGAACCTGCCCCCAGTATTGTGAGAATATGGAAGAGTGATCTATGACTCTCAGGGCACATGTTGCTCTGGTGTCCTGTCCCTCGCAAACCTTCCTGCCGCTGCTGTGGTCATGAGCCCTAAGGTAAAACTTGCCAAGGGGCCCAAATGGCAGAAGGTGCTGCCTCAGGTCCAATCCTATATGCTCTCCATCATAGAGAATCTTGCTCCTATTTAGCTTATGAGCTAGTCTCCTAAAGGCCATGGGGATTTATCTGCATTCTAGAGGCTGAAGCAGGACCACCCTAGCATCCTCTCTGAGAGGCTAATTAAATATTGAGTACTTCATGCATTTCGCGAATGGTTGGCGTGTCATGAATATTTTGTGCCTCTTGCGCCTCATGTATATTTAGTGTGGATCATGAATATTCAGCGACTCTTCAGCTCCTTCATCCTGCTTTATCTGCAGTCACACATCTGGGCTTCACTTCCATTATGCAGGTCTCTCATATGGGTTTCCCTTCCGTTACCCAGGTCTCACAGCCACTTGCTTCTATACTCAGCTTTAACTGCCCTTATTTGTTTATCTTAGTTCCTAGAGAACTTAACATTCAGCAAACGCTTATTCAGTGCTGGAGAGACAGCTCAGCAGTTAAGGTACTTGCCTGCAAAGCCTAACAACCTAGGTTCAACTCCCCTTACCCACATAAAGCCAGATGCACACAGGGGGCGCATGCTTCTGGAATTGACCTGCGGTGGCTGGAGGCCCAGGTGTGCCCATTCTGTCTGTCTCTCTTCTCTTTATCTCTCTCTACTTGAAAATACATAAATATTTTCTCAAAAGCATATTGTTCCAGATCTATCTCTCAGAACACTACCCCTTAGTCCTCACCCTCCCCTACAACTTGCAAATGTCTTCCCCCCCTTATAACCTCATTGCATCTTTGCCCTCCTGTGAGGCAAGAATCAACCTCCCAACATAGGATGAGTAACCCTGGACTCAGCGGTTAAGTGACCCTAGGGCCATGGCCATCCACCCCATAGTGGCACAAGGGACACAGGCATTCATCTTCGGGTCACTGTGTTTCTTCTTTCACAGGCCCTGCCCTGGGTCATGTCCACTCCCTGAGGACCTCCGACTCTCACAGAATTCAGGCCTCGGAAGTCGCCATCGCCGCTGGAGACCTAGTTTTCAGCGTGGAATGCACACACGCTCTCATGCCCACGTACACACGCACGCACCACTGCGTGAGCACATCACCCCTCACAGAGAAAAGCCTTGCTTCCATCAACATGTCTGCAGAGTCTCAAAGTTCATTTCCAAGCCGTCCTTTGAGCCCCACTGCATGGTCCTTCGTCCACGGCAAGAGACCGCGGAAGGTTCTTCTGAGCAAAGCCCCTGCAGCAGCTCACCCGCCGTGGCCAAAGGAGAGTGGGGCGATGTGAGGAGAGTACTGTCTGCCCCACAGGCCCGGGCCCCTCGGCGTGAAAACCTGGTCCTCTCAATGTTTCCGTGTCCTTACTCATCAAGGAAACCAGCGCCAGTTAGGAACGATCTTCAAGGACCCGCCCAGAGAGCCAGGAGCTGCACAAAATGGGTCCTGTTTCAGTACATAAAATGGCCTTAGCATGGCAGGACCCAGGCCCATTTGTTCTGAGTGTGAGCAATGCCAAGTGAACCCATGGAAGGGGACTAAGCCAGGGTCTCACAACCCACATCACTGGGTCACCTGAGCATAAGCTGCTGCTGGCTGGGTTGTCTCAGATGAATACATGGGTCCCCATAGCTGGACAAGCGCCTCGCCTCCACCTGGGTGTGGCCCAGTAGGCCACATGTCCACTCTGACTTGCAACCTAAAAGCAAAAAGGCTCTGGAACTTAGCCAAGTGGGGTGGCACAAGCCTTTAATCCCAGCACTCGGGAGGCAGAGGTAGGAGGATCTCCATGAGTTCGAGGCCACCCTGAGACTACATAGTGAATTCCAGGTCAGCCTGGGCTAGCTAGAGTAAGAATGTACCTCAACAAAACAAAACAAAACAAAAGGCTCTGGAGCTTGACCCAAGTGGTCAATCCTCCTAACAATTCAGGGTGTGTAAGAGCAAATGATGCCCAGTGTCTTGAATGATGCTGAACATCGTTAGTCTCTAAGGGGCCTGATTCTGGCTTCAAAATGGCACGCAGCTCTACTGCAACCCCATGAGAGGGAGCTTTGCAGAGAGACGTTGTTGCCTCCTCAAGTAAATGTTCCATGTGAGCACACGCTCGTGCGCATTGGGTGTCTGTGCACATGTACGTATGGACGCCAGAAGACAACCTTGCATGTTTTCCTCAGGAATTGTTCACCTTTTGGTTTGTTTCTTTGTTTGTTTTGAGGTCTCACTCTGGTCAAGAACTCGCCAAGTAGGCTACACTGGCCTGTCCACGGAGGCCCACAGATTCCATTGTCTCTGCCTCCCCAGGGCTGATTACAAGCAGGTGCCCCTGTGCCCTTATTTTTTATAAAGTGGAGGTTTGAGAATCAAATTCAGGTCCTTATACTTGCAAGGCAAGCACTTTAGCGACTGAGTTATCTCTCCAGCCCTTCTTAAGTAAATCTTACATATTGATATTTTCCATTAGTAATCTGAACAGAGCCTGGCTTCTAAAATGATAGGATCCACCTGAATTTCTTTTAAACCCTTTAATATATTAAACTCATAAATACTGAATGTGCACTAAGCACTCAAGGAGGACCTGGCATACCTAGTGGGTGTATCTAGAATGAACCCTTGAGTAAGTGGCTTGCTCTTCTCCAGACACAAATGCAAGGTAAAGCATCAAGTAAAAACTAAGCAGAAAAAAAAGAAAAGAGGTGAGGCCAGGAGAGTGAGTCCCTGCAGACTGAAGCTAGCCTTCTAAGGACTGAGTCAGGCTGGCAGACTTTCCCCCCATTGGTCTCTCTGAAGCTGTCCTCGGCTGTCAAATTCCTGGAGCCTTTGTGTGGAGACAGAGCGCCACCCAGCGTTTGGTATTGGCCTGCGGAGCGGCAGGTGCCCTCCTGCAGGTACATGGGTGCAGCTCACAGTTAAGTGTCAAATGCCAGAACTGCTTACAGACGTTGCCCTGTAGACTTCATGGATGCCCTATGAGGTCAGAGAGGATGAATTATTGGACCAGAGACCCCTGAAGCAAGGGCAAGGCAGGAATCTGCCACAGTTCAGCCTGTGCCCTGCAAATTTTGTGGCTGCTGAGCAGAGCCCCAGGGCTGTGACAGAGGGTGTGGAGGCCAGCCCCTCCTGGCCGAGCATTCCAGTCCAGAGTGCTGTCCCTCGCGACAGCGTAAAGTGCCGGCCCCTCCGAGCCACTTGTTTTCCAAGCAGCATTCTGACGCTTGTTTTCACGTCTTTTGGGCCAGGACTTGGTACTCTCAGCCCGGAACATCGTTCTACCTTTATTTTCTTATCTGTTGCCTCTTCATTTCAAGCCCACTCATCATCGTCTTGTACGAAGCACCCCTGGCCCTCTGAGTCCCTCGGTCACACCACCTGTCGATCATCTGTCACTCAGTAAACTGAGCTCTACCAGAGCCTACCACGTGCCTCACCTATGGCACATGCATGATAAACATCTTCAAATGGGCCAACGAGCATTTGGATAGCTGATGGAGGGACCCGTGGATGGGATGAGCATTCATTGTCCAAGCGGCGTGAGCATTTCCTGGCTTGCAGAACACTGTGCACACCCTCCAGCCGAGCTCACCAGCAGCCAGTGCAGGCAGGGTGCTGTCGTGACACCAGGAGGAGACCCACTGCATTCCACACTGCATTTCTTGCCGTGGTTTTCCAGTATTAAGTCAGGCCAGTTCTAGGGGACTGCTGCCTGCCCAGCCGTTTCTGGAGCAATTATTAGTCAGTGTTCAGAATCCCAGATCGGACTGGTCTACTACCCAGAAATGCACTGGTTGATGACCAGGGCGATGTGGAAAGAACCTATGTCTGAGATACAGCTGAGCAGAAGGCCAAGTCCTTCTCTGTTGAACTCAAAAGGTATTTTAATATGCAGACAGATGCTTTCTCTGCAGTCCTGAAGCTGAGTCCCTGTATTGGAGACTGGAGCAGCCCCTGTGGCCGTACACAGGACTGTGGTTTGATACACTCAGAGAGGGAATGCAGAGGGACAGGAAACTATAATGCTAAGCCTCCGGTGTTTCCGGAGAGTGATCACGTTCAAGATGAAAATAAAAATAAATACCAAGAGTCATAAAATACTTGTACTGCCTGAAGGGGGGAAGTGGGGCTTCATTTATGCAGCATGCTGGCAATATTTAATCTTCATAATGACCCCGTGATGTAGGCATTCTGGGATCCATTTTACAAATGAATAAACCGAGATCCAATGTCACATAGCTAGAATGTTCCTCCAGAGACCTTTCTTGCTTTCAGTCTTGTTGGATTTTGTTCCTGCCTGTCTTCGGGACACTGGGAAGGAGATATTAACTGAGGATCTGAGGCCAGAGACCCCAGCATGTCTTCTTTCTATAGCTTCCTGGGAGCTCAGCCTTCAGCCCACGCCTCCCGAAGCCTGGGAGCCAGCCTGCTTTTCCTCATTCAAGCCCCACCGCGTGCTCTCTCCTTTTTTTTTCCTATTATAAATACATACATTTCCTTGGAGAAACATCAGATTGAACATCCTGGAGGCTAAAATCATTTTTCCCAGCATGGTGATAGCAGGAAACCAGTGCTATTTACATTCAGCACTGACTGGCCTGCTCTGGGCACCATCTGGAATCTAGAAGGTTCTTTTTGATGGCTGAGTTTTTATACAAACCATGAAATAAGGAAAGAAGAAGAAAGTCCTTTTCTTGTACAAGAGTGTTTTTTTTTTTTTTTCCCCTAAAATTTTACAGGCAAGAGTGGAGAGCATTATGATGTACTGTTTGGAGGTCTGGAGGAAGAGACAAACTTTGGGGTTTCCTGATGCTTGCACTCCATTTATTTTTGTGTTGTTTTGCAGAATGGCTGGTGTCCACCTTCCAGACCTTCACCCTGACCCTCGTCCAGCCTGCCTGTCCCACACTCCTGCTCCTTCCATGCGGTGGAGTGACAGGGAAGGAGGCGGGGAGGTCGGGAAGGGGAGACGGCTCTGCTTTCTGACCTCCAGTACTTGCTTTGAGGACAATGGGGAGGAGGAGTCAGCCAAGCACAGTAGGTTATCTCGGATTTTCCCTAGTGAGGCGTGGACTGCGGGGCAGTGAAAGTGACATAAGAGAGACATAGGAGGGCAATGCTGACCACCGGAAGCCAGGCGGGCTCTCTCAGATGGACCCAGCTCGGTGACACATGCCTCTGCCTCATGTGTGGCCAGCGCGTTGTCATCTGAGAGTCATGAATGGGAACGTGGGATCATGCTCATCTGCCATGGCCCAGAATTATAAAAGACTTCACTTGTAGACTGTGGTGACTTGGATGTAAAATGCCCCCCTGTAGATTTATGTGTTCGAACACACTGACACCAGATGCAGGTGCTTATTTGAAAAGGTTGTGGCACGTTTAGGAAGCTGGGCCTTGCTGGAAGAAATGGGTCAGTAAGCGCCGTCCTTGTGGTTTTAGACAGCTTGGCTTCGCCTCCTGTCTGCCCTCTGCTTCCTGATTCTGGCTGCAACGCGCCAAGCTGACCCGCTGTCTGCTCCCTGCCTGTGGCAGTCTGAGTGAAAAATGTCCTCCGTGGCCTCGAGTGATCTGAACGCGTGGTCCCCAGCTGGTGGCAATTTGGGAAGTGGCGCCATCCTCCCTGGGGTCAGACCTTGAGGGTTATTAGTCATAACACCGGGTATCGGCCAGCTCAGTCACTCTTGCTGCTACCTCTCAGCTCCTGTGACAAGATGTGATGTCCAGCCTCTGCTCTGCCATGCTTTCTCCACCAATATGAAATTTCCCCTTGAGACTGTGAGAGAAAATTAAGCCTTTCTTCTCACAAGTTCCTTCTGGATGGGTGTGTTGTCCTAGCAATGAGACGGTAACTGGACTATATCCCTTCAAGGTGTAAGCTAAAGTGAACCCTTTCCTTCCTTAAGTTGCTTCTGGCTAGGTGTCTCTTAACAGCAATGAGAAAGTAACTCATTCACGGACCTCGTCGATGACTAGTTTATTAAAAATATTCCAGTGGCAGAATATTTCAATAAGTGAATACACAAAAAAACTTTCAAAGCTATGAATGCATAATTATCCTGTATCAAAGTCGGCAATGCTTCATGCATCTGGCAGCTTATGGAGAACTATTTTATGCTGTATCATTTAGAGCAAATAAAGGATTTTCCTAAGTACAATACCTTCCTGCCTCCTTGAAGTATGCTCTGAAAGTGATCCGTTCCTCTGGTCCAGTGCCCATCTGACAGGCTGTCAAATTCCCTTAGTTCTTCTGCCAACAGGCACTGTCTGGTCCCTTCACTCAGCTTCCTTCGTCTGCTGCGGACTTAGAAGCCAGATACCACTTTTGTTAGAACCATGGTAAATTAAGAGCAGACAGAATAGTAATGAGTGGCTCTGGGGTTCTGGCCAATGGAGAAAATGCGTGGACTTGAGCAGGGGCCTTTGTTCTGGTTTTGCACCTGAGTCCTGAGTTGGTAGGAACAAAAACAAAAAATGATATGTCACTTTTGATAAAATTGATATATCCATACAATTGATATGTAGTTTAAGAAAAGATATCAGATCTATCAACCCATCCAGTGTTTAACCATACAATTTGGCATGGATTTGTTGCTTTTCTTCCAGAAGGAACATGGTGAATTTATAAACCAATTTGAAATGGACCCAAGAGCCCATAGGTCAAGGAAATAGATTGATACCAGTTACAAATAGGGAGACACTGGAGGACTCGGGTGTTCTGAAGGCACTGATGCCTCACATCTCGCCACCTGGAAATATCATTAGCAGAGGGTACCAGTGGGCTCAGGCACCAGGACCAACATCCATCACTTGGATCTTGCCAGTGATCTTATTTTCTTTGTTCATGAAAATCAATTGAGTCTTGACCCCGTGCTCAAATAGTTGACTTACCCAGCATTTCTACCAATTTACAGGTGCTGGCAGATGTCTAAGGATATAGCGTGCCCTCTTCAGACCTTGAAGCCTCGTGTATTATTTCAGGTGTAATGACATTTGCCGCATATAAGGTATTTGATTGAACAGCTAAATACATCAACTCTGCAGTCAGCTTTCTTAGTCCAAGCCAGCTTACATCTCTGCTCATAACAAGGTGACAGCCTCAGGAAGGAATAGCTAAACTTAGCAATTCCAGGGTAATCTTTACCACCAACCGAAGGGGGGTGATGTAGGAGAGAAGCCCCCCACCTGAGGTGTGGACTGATGCAGACTCCTAGGAGCAATAAGTGGGGTGAGGGTTTGTCTCAGCCAAACCCGACTCTTGTACAATACGCATGGCTCTGAGGGAGGGCACACAGCACTCTGGCAGTCTTGGAAGAATAGGGTTGTCATCAGCTACTGGATGTGAGGGGAAAGCAAATGATGATCTTAGACCCATCTGATGAAAGGCCTCCTCCTTTTACTCCTGGAGAGCCACAGACAGGATATTAATAGATGGTTTAGCCAGAGGGGCCACACCACCTGGTAGTAAGTGTAAATCAACCTTGACTTCTCACAGCGCCTGTGAATGATCACAGCTATGTATAACTGGCTTATTCTGTATTTGATTCTCAATGAGTTTACCATCCCCCCATGAACTCAGTTTGGTATGCTCACACTAGCTCCGTGCAAGTGTGCAAACCAACTGGGTAGCATAAATCCATTAAGGCATATTCCACATGTTTACAGTAATTGGCCCATAGATATCCTTATGCAGGGACCTCTGGAGAAACTAGACCAATATATAAAAATGATGATGCTGGCAGGGATGTGGCTCAATGGGTCCCTACCTAGCATGCATGAAGCCCTGGGCTCGATCCTACTGTAGTTAGCATCATGTGGCTGGGACAAACCACTGGCCAAAAGCAGCTGTTGGGAGGAAAGGGTTGGTAGTGGCTTTCAGTCTTGAGAGGAAGCTTCGTCATGGCAGGAAAGCATGGCAGAGCAGAGGTAGGGCATCCCTCCTTGCCACAGCCGCTGCAGCAAGAGAGTGAGCTGAGCAGCCCAACAATGGCCATCCACAGCCTTGGGCATCGGGGAACCCACTAGGAGCTCAGCTCACAAAGCTGGAGGCCTCGGCATTTGCAATCTGTCACTGAATGCCTGGAGGATTCCTAGGGAGTTTCTGGCCTTCAGTCCACGTTGGAAAGCTGGGGAAATTCGGTTCCAGAATCCGCAGAAGATAGTGAAAACAGGGTGGATACATGTACGAATGAAAAGAGAAGGCAGGCAGGCGGAAGGGGTCTGTGTTCTCTCAGTGCTCCTTTATAAATAACCCACCATGGGGAGGGCCTCCCCCTCTGGAGGAAGGGCTTCCTCCCTCAACAACTTTACAGACCTGCCCGAGAGGCCATTGTCTTGATTCCTAATTGGATCAACTTCACAATAGCACTTAACAATCCCAGATCCCTAGTAAAACATATGATCAGGGGTAACAAAACACACCTGTAGTCCAAGCACTAGAGAGAGAGAGAGGCAAGAGGATCAGAAGATCAGGGCCTGACTACATGGCACACTGGAGGCTAGATTGGAATGTATGAGACCCTGCCTCCAAAGTAATGATGATAATGAACATGATATTGATGAAGTTACCAGTGATGTCAGAGAAGCTTCCAAGTGGAATTCCACCAATGTGGCTGCCATTCCCTATAGATTTTTGGATGGTCCTAAGGGTCTCCTTGTTGAGCCAGGGACAGTCAGAGTTGGAAAGGATCTTAAAGACCACCTAGCCAAGCCCTCTGACTTCACAGATGAGGCAGTTAGAAGAGCCAAGTTTAAATGTGATTTGCCCAAAGCCCCACAGCTAAGGTCTCAGAACCAAGTCCAGTTCTGGTGGCAACACATTGCTTTACTGGAGGCTGCTCAGGCTGTGGGCCACCCTCTTCCAGGTGCCACACTCACATGATTCTCCTTACCCAGCTCAGAGCTTGCCACTTACTCTAGAAGGATTGCCTGGGATCAGAAGACAGTGCCTCTGCAGGGAGGTATGGAGCTGAGCAGCTTTGAATGGGTTCAGAAGATTCTAGTCATTGTTCTTCCGGCCAAATCACCCCCTCACACCAAATACTGCACGGGCTGAGAGAATGCCCATGCTGAGGGTCCCTGTACCTCGGAAAGCACAGAATGCACACTTGAGAACTGAGAAGAAGTATCAGCTTTTACTGGTGATGTCTAAGCAGATCAAAGAGCAGAAATGCTATAGATGAGAATAGATCAGGTGAGTCAACTCCAGACTCCAACATCCCTGCAGGGAATACCAGCTAGTACCACATCCAGTGCGTGGCAAGTAACCAATGACCAGTGCATTTTGAATGATCTGGGAGGTTAAACTGGCACAATCCATGGATGTGTCTTCTCCCAATCATACCATGTCATCTACCCACAAACATGCATTTAGCACCTACCATGTGCAAAGGACTGAACGGGGCTCAGGAAAAAGTTGCAAGAGAGGAGGCAGTGCGTACAGATGGGAGAAGGCTCAGCTGGCCCTTCAGGGAGGTTTACTTCCGGTCTGTCTGACCTTAATCTGGAGACTCATCTTGAGCAGTCTGCCTCTCATTCTCTGTACTTTGCCCAGGGTCCGCATGCTACTCCACCCAGCCTGGGCTCGCCTTAGTCACCGGTCTTCCGAGATGGCTCCTTCTTGTCTGTGGGGTTTCATCTCCAACATCACCTCTTCCCAAGAAGCTTTGGTGTAGCGCTCTCTGACCCTGCCTCTGCTGAAATCCATGGCTGGACCCAGGTCCTCACAAGTTCCACCTCCAGAGCCTGCTGTTCGCAAAGCGACGTGGAAAAAGAGGAGGCTATTTCTCCACCTGGGAAAACGGCCTTGCCCGTGTGACTTTCTTTGTTTGTTAGAAGGAGAGAATGAAAGACACAGCCAGGCAGAGCATGGGTGTGCCAGGGCATCCTCCCACAGCCAATGAACTACAGAAGCCTGGGCCACTTTGTGTATCTGGCTTTCCTGGGGAATTGAATCTGGACTGGCAAGCTTTAAAAGCAAGCACCTCCGACCATGTGACTTTCTTTGGGCAGCAGACGAGCTGTGAGGCACGGGGTGCCAGCCTTATTTGCAGGAGCCTCGGGTGCTGAAGCTCAGTCGCTTACGTTTGATCGCTGACTTTAGAAGGGCAAAGGTGGAAAGAGCTTCCTTAATTGAAGGACCTCAACAAAGGCCCCCAGGCATCCCAAAGACACATTAGCAAGCCCTGCTGAGCCCCAGCTGTGTGCCAGGGACTACGGAAGTGCTGCCTTGTACTGCTGAAGGTTTGCGGATTTGCCATATGGCAGCCCTGTGAACAGAGCTGCTGAACACTTTAAGTGAGTCTCCTGACCGCCCCTGTCTGAGGGGTGCAACCTAAGTGCTCAGTAAATACTTGATGAGTGAAGAATGAATGAACCCAACGAATTCAATGCTGAATTCTAAACTCAGTAGAATAAAGGGCCTCCAGAACCCTTCTCCTCCACGAGAATGGCCCCGCCATGGCTATCTCTGCACATGACGGTACGAGCCAACTCCTTTAGAGAAACCATAGGTGTATCCCTTTGCCAGCCTCAGTTACAATTTGGAAAACATTTGTGGAAATACATCAGGAAAGGACAGAGCTAATTTGTGTGTCTGTGTTGGAAACATCATAAACTAGCACCTCCTGTACGTCCCCTTACTTTATCCACACCCGTGATGAAAACTCATGGAAAACCAGTTTCCGTCTGGGTGTATCAAGGGAGGCGCAAGCTCCCTCGTCACAAGTGAGTTTTCTGAAACCTTTTCCTCTGGAGCAAGGGAAGGTTAGAATGAGTTTGATAGCCAGGCTGCACTGCCGCATGGCCAGTGGCTCCAGAGCGCCCTCTGCCTGTCAGATCTGCCTGTCAGCTCCCCCATCTTGATCTAAAGGCAGCTGGGCAACCCTGACTCGTGTAAAGAGACCCTCCTGCTTCCACTTGCTCTCTGTGATGGTTAGCAGTGTCGATGTGATGTTATTTGGAATCACAATGGAAAAAAATCTCTGGACATGTCTATGAAGAAGTTTGTAGAGTAGGCTCATTAAGGCAAAAAAGAAAAAAGAACAGTCTAAATTTGGGTGGCACCATTCCATGAGCTCGGGTCATGGGCTGTACGATGGAGAAATCCAGCTGAGCTGAGCACCACCATGTCTCTCTCTCTGTCCTCTCTCTTTCTCCTCCATGCTCCACATGCAGTGTCACAAGGACAAAGCTGAGAAAACCAGCCTGGCCACCAAGGCTGCTGCAGCGGAGAAGCATCAGCTGGCAATCACGCTCCAAGGGTATAATTCCCCCCTGGCGCAGGCTCTCTCCCTGGGTACCATGGTTTTGCCCACATGCCCCCACCCACGTGAGCCCTCTTAAGTCATACCCCTGCCAGGGACCTGAGTGTGGCTAGGATGGAAATCTTGTTAGAGGGTTCATTTTGAATTGTCTCATTATTTCATCAATTAATCTTTAGCTTCCTCCTCCATCTCCGCCCTCTTGGATCACCACCAGCTTGAGAGTCTTTTCATCAAGGAGGTGACCAGCCCTAAGGCAGGAGGTGGTCTTCTTGGTTATAAGCATCTGCTTGGAGCCTAGATTTAAACCACAGGCAAGTTCTGTAACTTCCTTGAGCTTCATTTTCTTGCTCCATGGAATGGAGATTATGAGAGGGTGATGTTGAAGATTAAATGTGAGCCTGGATGTGATGGCCTGCGATAAATGTTAGCTTGTGATCATCTTACTCATAATAAGCAATGTTGTTATTTGCAGATCCATATCTTCATCTCTTCCCTCAGGTAGTAACATTGCACATTAGTGACTTCAAAATATCATGAATCACCCCCCTTCATTCCTAAGGAATGTGTTTGCACCCGGCATCATCATGCCCCCACCATGTCTACATGCCTTCCCCATATCATCCCACAAGAACAGTCAGTCGTTCAGTATCTTGGCCCATTCTGGACTTGCTTGTGGAAAACTTAGTGAACCCAGAGCAAAGGAGAAGAAAGCCAGCCATGACAGTAGCCATCTGAGCAAACACTACAGGTACAGTGCTGGAGGCTAAGAATTAGGCAGAGCTTGTGACCTCATGCTCCATCCTTTGAGGTGGCTCCCACTTCGTGACTCCGAGGACAAGTCATGAGAGTTTGCATAATGATGGGAAGAGTAGTGTGGTGGCTTGAATGAGATGTCCCCAGAAACTCACATGTTCTAAATATAGGGTCCCCAGCTGGTGGCAATTTGAGCATTGAAGCCTTGTTGGAGCAGGTCTTAAGCTTCTATGGCCAGTGTTTAGCTCACTCTGTTATTGCTGTTGTCCACCTGCCGTAGCAGAGGTGATGTCCAGTCCCTGCTCATGCCATGCTTTCCCCCGCCACCATGGAGCCTCCCCCCACCCCCCAGACTATAAGCCAAAGTAAATCCTTTCCTCCTCTCAACTGCCTCTGGTCTGTTGTTTGTCCCAGAAATGAGATGTTAAACTGAAGCAAAAGAAGCCATTCTTGAAGAATGTTAAAAGCCATGTGTACCATGGGGTTTGGACTTCCCCTGAAGGATAAGGGACAAGTCTTAAAAAGCTTTCCATAAGGAAGCAACCTGGCCGGGTGAGTGTTCTAGAAATCCAAGCAATGCATGGTTTGAATTTGGGAGGGATGAAGAACAAGGACTCACCCCAGGAAGAATAGAGGAGGTACGGCAAAAGGTCAGGGAAGGGGAGAGAGGTGTCATCATTTCTGGACCATTCTCCGAGGGGGTGTGGACAAGACTTGTTCTCATGTGATAGCGGGAACACCGCTAGCTGCTCCCAGAGCCTCTCAACTCCTGGTCGCTCTCAGGCCAAGCTGATAACAGGTGATCGCTCTCCAGCATCAAGTTCCAACTCCAGTTCTCAAAGCAGCAGCTGGCCGTCAGCGTCACCGCGTGTGGCGTGTGGATGGCCCCCGTCAGTGCTGATGTCCCTGCTTGGCTGGTCTTTGCTGTCCAAACGGTTCACAACTCCCTTGTTTGCTCTGGCCGCAGCTTGCTGAGAACATTCTGGATTTTTTGAGTCTGCTATCTATTGTGTTAATGGCTCCTCCCAGCTTAGTGCCATCTGCAGAGCCAACAAGCCTACATTCTCTGTCTGCTTCCAAGTTAGGTAAGTGGATTTTCCCCAAAACATCAGAAATCTTTTATTCTAACCCCCTTGTTCATTTCTAAACTTGGCTTTAGAACTCTGGACATGATTTCAAGCCCTGAGCCACACACACACTGTAGCTTGTCTCTCCAGAACCCTGCTTCCATAGGAAAGAGAAGCAACCAAGCATCCTAGGTAGCGAATACCTGTTAAGTTTGCTTGACTCTCCCAGTTTAAAGAGGATTCACTAATATGGGGACATCAGCCTCTTTCCTTTAGGTTCTTATCCATCCAAACATGCACAGAAATGCTGGCTCTCCGCTTTCCTCATAAGTTCATCCCAAGCTTTACATGAAAGCACCAACATGATCAGAACTTCGTAGGTGATATCCTCACTCATTACGGGTTTCTGTAGCTTGGTTGACTGAAATACGAAGTCATCCCAAAGCTCTATTAAGTAGTCTCGTAATACTGAACATTCATCTCCCAGTTGGAAGAAATGGGTGAAGTCCTTCTCCACGGAACAAACTTGCCAAGAAAGAAGTGGACCGCTATTAATCTTAAACTAATGGGATGGAAGAAATCTTCATTTTCACTGCCACACAGCTTTATGTGCTGAGACCAAGAATAGTAATAATTTGTTTTGATTTTTAATATTTTATTTATTTATTTATTTATTTGAGAGAGGGGGTGTGCCAGGGCCATCAGCCACAGCAAACGAACTCCAATGCATGCACCTCCTTGTGCATCTGGCTTACGTGGGTCCTGGGGAATCAAACCTGGGTCTTTTGGCATTTGCAGGCAAACGCCTTAACTGCTAAGCCATCTTCTCCAGCCCCATAATAATAATTTTTGTTACTATTTTTAAAGCTGTACTAATTCCTCCTTCTTCAGACCACATAGCCATGCTTGGTGACAGAAATGGCTGCTGGCTGGGGCCAGAACTCAGTGACTCACACATTCTACCAAGAGAAATAGAAACAGAGGCAGACTTTAGTAATGCTGTGTCCCCTTAGAGTTGTACAAGATGACTTAAAAATCATTGACCAAATCATGTGGCTCAGGATCATTGGCAGCTGACTTCATTTATTTCTGGATACTGAAGAGTGAGCAGACTGGCAAGAGAAAACTCATTACTGAAGGCTCCCGGGAGGGCAAAGAGACCATATACCAAGGGGTCTGATGATGGCCTGTCTAGCCTGCTCTGACTACAATATGTGTCTCATTTCTGAGTGGAAACAAGAGGCAGCATTCTATCACACATAAAGAAAGTCACCAGCCATGCAATGAAGTCTCAGATTTCATAAGAACTTGATAATATCTTCTAAGCTCCATGTCTAAAACAGGGCAGCCCTTAACCAACAGGCAAAGAGAAAGCCTCCTTGCTCAGTAGAAGTGCTCAGAAGTTCAGTGATTCATTTTGAATTATCTTCTCTTAAAAAGGGCAACATCAAAACTACAGTTTCCTGCTTAGTGTTTATCAAAATTTATCTCTTGATACTGACATATAACTCTAAAACGTATCAATGAAATACAATTATTTACTAGAATTTATAAAACTAATGCATATTAATGAAAGATAGTTTTGCCTGATTTATGTATATGTTGGCATTCTCTGTAAAATTTCATTTGATAAAAGTATGGAGCATAATATATTTGAAATTTTCATAAACAACACATGCACGATTCTGATTTATCTTCTATGGCATCATTAGGCAAAATGTCCTGTGGGAAAAACAGGGAGTATGCCAAGTCATTTGCACCAAATCCCAGAGTCAAAGACCAGAATTTTTTTTATCACCATTATCTTTCCTCAGAAGCACAATTACTTTAGGGCTCAGCAACAAGCATGTTCATAGAAAATAAATGTCATGAGGAACTTAAAAAAACCATGCAAGGGCATGCTAGATGTTCTTAATAAATGCTTGGTGCTGTCATTATTGAATGTTGTTTTCTTTTTAATTTTTTTAAAGTTTTTATTTATTACTTATGAGAGAATGGGCACACCAGGGCCTCTAACTACTGCAAACAAGCTCTAGATGCATGTGCCACCTTGTGCATCTGGCTTACATGGGTACTAGGGAATTGAACCTGGGTCTTAAGGCTTCGCAGGCAAGTGCCTTAACCACTAAGCCATCTCTATAGCCCTTATTTTCTTTTTCAAAAGAATCTTGTGTGTGTGTGTGTGTGTGTGTGTGTGTGTGTGTGTGTGTTCAGCCCACACCTATCATGGCATGTGTGTGGAGGCCAGAGGATAACCTCTGGTGTCAGTCCCTAGCCTTCCATCTTGCCTAATGCAGGGACTCGTGCTATTCACAACTGTGTGTGCCAGGCTAGCTGGCCATGAGCTTTCAAGGATTCCTATGTCTCCACCTCCCGCCTCGCCACGGGAGTACTAGGTGCAAGCCACCATGTCTAGCCTTCCGTGGGTAATTGGGGTCTGAGCTCAGAGCACTTCAACATGCTGAAGCTGTTCCCTGTTCCTTTGGTTTTATTTCCATTGGGTTTTCAGTTAACTAAATCTTTCATTTTGTATTAAAGCAACATGCAACATAACGTCATCACTTTTCTGAAAAAAAAAAAAAAAAAAGCTAAGCTTCCTTTGTTTCTCCACACTGACCTAGAATTCACTATGTAGTCTCAGGGTGGCCTTGAACTCACGACAATCCTCCTACCTCTGCCTCCCGAGTGCTAGGATTAAAGGCATGCACCACCACACCGGGGTCCTAAAGCCAAGGTTTTGACATGCTTTATTTCACTCAAGACTAGTAACTTTGGTAGGAATATGGATAAGGATCCATTATAGAGATTAGATGATTAAAGTTAAGAAATATGATGTCAGGCTGGAGCAGTTAAGGTGCTTGCCTGTAAAGCTTAAGGATCTAGGTTCAGTTCCTCAGTACTCACATAAAGCCAGATGCACAAAGCAGTACATGCAACTGGAGTTCATTTTCAGTGGCTACAGGCCCTGACATGACCATCCCCCCTCTCTTTCTTTCTCTGCTTGCAAAAAAAATAAATTTTTTAAAAAAGAAATAGGAAGTCATTTGCTTGAGGTCACAAAACCATTCACTGTCAGAACTAGCATTTGAACTTGATGTTGGCTATTTACAAAGCCATTGTACCGAATTTTTAGTAGGTGCTGTGATAGAATAAAACTGCCCTGTATCAGCTTCCTGCCTTAAAACAGCTGTTCAAAAAGGCCAAACTCTAAGAATTGTTCAGTCGTTGGACAGTGGTCAGCGTAGGATTAAGAAGACAACAAATGTGATGAGACCTTGAGTCACCTTGACTTATCCTTGTAAAGATAAATGTCTTAGATAACGATGTCGAATGTGGACTCCAAAAGGAACCTATCAGTCATACCCAGGGGAGGAGACAGAAGCCGGGATTCAAGGAGGCCAGGGCAGCTAGAACATGCTGGGTAAAGTGCCTGGAGGCAGGGGTTCAGAGCACTTTACAGGGGATCCTCTGCTCTGGAGGGTGTGCCTGGGGAGTGAGTGGGCCAGAGCTCCCAGTTCCTTCTCCACCTCCCAGCTCCCTGGCCCCAGTTCCTCTGCAAACATGCCATAGAAACAGGACCCTTGCTCCACCCTCCTAATTGAATAGTCCCTGGTTCCCCAACTTCCGGAGGGTCAGCATGTGAAGTGAGTAGGCCAGAGCTCTTGGTTCGATCCCACCTCCCAGCTCCCTGGGCATGGTGCACCTGCTGCAGGCTTGGGGCGGCCAGGTCCCTGTGTGTGGGCTGCAGAAGCAGGCCTTTTGCTTGGGTTCCCTGATTGACCATCCCCTGGGTCCCCAAATCCCTGTTCCCCTGATCCAGAGGGTACATGGGCCACTGTGGTACCTGGCATCTTGTCCCTGGCACCCCAGATGCCAGGTTCCTAGGTCCCCAAGCCCTGGTCACCTTGTGCTGAAGAGTACATGCAAGTGGAGTGAGAAGGCCAGAGCCCCCCATTCCCCAGGTGCCTTTGAAGCACCTCCATTCTCCACAATCTGCACATCTGTGGTTATAACCCTCTCATATGCCAATTCGTTTTCACGTTAGATACTTACTGAAGATCCTACAAGGACAAATACTTGCTTCCCCCTGAGTAAATTAAAACATTTTCCCATATGGGTATACCACAAACCCCCCCAAAAAAAGCCAGAAAAATGAGAGATCTCCACCAAGGATACCTACTTCCACAATGGAAGCCTCCAATGAAATCACAGAGGAAACAACAGAAATTGAATCCCAAAATGAAAATACAATAAGCAATGTGACCCTGATCAAAAGAATTACTGGATGGGAAGTAATCATAAAACCAACAATCATATACATGAAATTGAGCACAGATGCCTCTAAGAGCACTCAGCTTTTGTCAGCAGACTTAATTGAAGAAAATAGGAGATATAAATGAATTGAAGGCAATTCAACAAATAGGAGAATTTCAATAACCAGCTGACTAAACTTAATGAAGACATGATCAGATGCAAGAATGAATTGCAGGAAGCATCAAGAAAATCGCACCTCAAACTGAAATTGCACCTCAAAAAAGAGATAGATATGATGCAAAATAACACCATAGAAAACAAAAATCAAATAGAGCTTTTAAGAACCTCTGTAGAACCCCTCACTAACAGAGTCACTCGTGTGGAACACAGAACCTCTGAGCTGGAAGACCAGACAGAAGAAATTGATTAGGAGTCCAAAACCTTTGTTAAGTTCAAAAAATCATGTGACTAGAATATGAGGGATTTGTGGTATACCTTAAAAAGACCAAACATCCAGATCATGGGTGTACCAGAAGGAAAGAAATCCAGCCAGAGGAATAGAGAACATATTCAACAAAATTATTGAAGAAAATTTCCCCAGTCTCATAAAACAGAGACTTATCTGTATACAAGAAGGTCACAGAACACTAAACAGCCAGAACCAAAAAGAAACTCTAAAAGGTACATCATAGTTAAAACTCTTAACAATGAAAATGAAGAGTGCTAAAAGCAGCAAGAGATTTAAAAAAAAAAAAAAAACTCACTACATACAAAGGCAATCCCACCAAAAATGCCTTGGATTTCTCAGTGGAACCCCTGAAAGCCAGAAGGGCCTGGAATTGAAAAAACAGTGCCTTCCAACCCAAGTTACTGTACCCAGTGAAAGTATCCCTCATAATAAGGTGGTGAAAAGAAAACTTTCCATGAAAAAAGTCAACTCTATGTGAACATAAAGCCAAACCTACAGTGAATACTTCAGGGAATACTCCACACAGAAGAGTAAAACAACCAATCTCAAGAGCCTACAAGAAGGTCACAATACCAAAAGTAGACCAGACTCAAAAAAAGTACCATGCACAAGAAATCACCAAGCCCCGTAAAGCACCCTATCATGGCAAGGATTAAATCTAACCTCACAGTTATAACCTTAAATATCAACAGTATTAACTCACACATCAAAAGGCATGACAGGGGTAGATCAGGAAAATGGACCCTTCTATCTGCTGTTTTCAAGAAACCCACCTCACCACTAGAGACAGACGCCTCCTCAGGGTGAAAGGATGGAAAATGATATTCCAAGCACATGGGATTACGAAACAAGCAAGTGCTGCTATATTAATATCTGATAAAATAGAATTCAAACCAAAAGTAATCATAAAGGACAAAGAAGGCCACTTATTGCTCATCAAGGGAATGATTCAGCATGAGAACATCACAATCATCAATCTATATGCGCCAAACATGAGTGCACTGCAGCTTATAAAACAAAACCTACTTGACAACAAAACAGAAATAAACACCAACAGTATCACAGTTGGGGACTTCAATATTCCATTATCATCAATAGAGAGATCATGCAATCAGAAAGTCAACAGGGAAATAATAGAGCTAAACACCACAGATCAACTAGACCTAATGGATATCTACAGAACTTTCCACCCCAATTCCACAGAATATACTTCTTCTCAGCAGCCCATGGAACCTTCTCCAAAATAGACCATATATTAGGCCATAAAGCATGCCTCCATAAATTCAGGAAAATTGAAGTAGCTTCCTACATCATAACAGATCACAATGCTTTAAAGTTAGAAATTTACAAGAGACACATCAGGAACTCCACCACTTCCTAGAGACTGAACAATGCACTTTTAAACAATGAATAGGTTGTGGAAGAAATAAAAAAGAAATTGTAAAATTCCTATAATCATATGATAATGGAAACACAACTCACCAAAACTTATGGGACACAATGAAGGCAGTCCTAAGGGGAAAATTCATAGCACTAAATACCTTTATAACAAAGACAGAGAGATCCCAAATTAAAAGCCTAACTGTCCACCTAGAGGCATTGGATAAACAAGAAGAATCCAACCCTAAGAGCTCCAGAGGGAAGTAATAATCAACATCCGAGCAGGTGTGCCACCACACCCAGTCCAATTAATTGGAAACCAAGAAAACCAATGAAACAAGAGTTCGTTCTTTAACAAAATAAATAAGATTTATAAACCCCTGGCCATTTTGATCAAGTAAAAAAAAAAGTGAAGTCTCAGATTAACAAAATAATAAATGAAATGGAGAGGTAACAACAGACATCAATGAAATTCCAGGAATCATCAGGGCATACTTCCCAAAACTCTACTCCACAAAATTAGATCATCTGGAAGAAATGGATGAATTCCTAGACACCTATCACCTACCCAACCTAAACTCAGAGCAAATTAATCTCCTAAACAAACCCATAACATCCATGGAGATTGAAAAGGTAATATTAAAAAAACCTCCCCAGGGCTGGAGAGATGGCTTAGTGGTTAAGCGCTTGCCTGTGAAGCCTAAGGACCCCAGTTCGAGGCTCGGTTCCCCAGGTCCCACGTTAGCCAGATGCACAAGGGGGCGCACACGTCTGGAGTTCGTTTGCAGAGGCTGGAAGCCCTGGCACACCCATTCTCTCTCTCTCTCCCTCTATCTGTCTTTCTCTCTGTGTCTGTCGCTCTCAAATAAATAAATTTAAAAAAAACAAAAAACTCCCCAAAAAGAAAAGTCTAAGACCAGCTGCCTCCTTGGTCAAATTCTATCAAATCTTCATGGAAGAGCTGAAACCAATTTTTATCAAGCTGTTTCATAGAATCAGAGAGCAGGAAATGCTCCCCAACTCCTTTTATGAAGCAAGCATCACCCTAATGCCAAACCCAGACAGAGATCCAACAAGAAAAGAAACCTATAGGACTATTTCCCTGATGAATTTAGATGCAAAGATCCTGAACAAAATCCTTTCAAAACAAATTCAACCACACATTTAAAAGCATTATCCACCTTGATCAGTGGGCTTCTTTCCAGGGATACAGGGATGCTTCAACATATGGTTAACATAATGTGCCATATAAATAAACTCAATCACAAGAACCACCTGATCATCTCAATTGATGCAGAGAAGGCCTTTGATAAAAAAAACACCACCAGGCTGGAGAGATGGCTAAGCGGTTAAGCACTTGCCTGTGAAGCCTAAGGACCCAGGTTCGAGGCTCGATTCTCCAGGACCCACGTTAGCCAGATGCACAAGGGGGCGCACGCATCTGTAGTTTGTTTGCAGTGGCTGGAAGCCCTGTCACGCCCATATTCTCTCTCTCTCTCTCCCCCCCCCCCCTTCTCTGTGTCTGTCACTCTCAAATAAATAAATAAACAAAACAAAAAATAAATTAAATAAAAGAAGATCAGGAGTCCATGGTCATCCTCAACTACATAGTGAATTCAAAGCCTACCTGAGCTACATGAAACTCTGTCTTAAAAGACCAAAAGAAGACCAAAAAAAAAAACACCACTTCATGATAAAAATGCTGGGGAGAATAGGCATGGAGGGTTTATATCTCAACACAATAAAGGCTATATATATATATAAAGCACTCAAAGCCCAAATAATACTTAATGGGGAAAGACTCAAGGAGTTCCCAGTGAGATTGGGAACAAGGTTGGTTCATTAAATACCTTGGAATAACACTAACCAAGGGAGTGAAAGACCTATATAATGAAAACATTAAAAACTTAAGAAGGAAATCAAGGTCTCGAGAAGATGGAATGCCCTCCCATGCTCCTAGATAGGTAGAATTAATATTGTGAAAATGGCAATTATACCAAAATAATATACAGATTTAATGCAATGCCAATAAAAATTCCAGCAGCATTTTTCAGAGAGATAGAAAAATGATCTCAAACATCATATGGAATGGCAGCAGGCCTCGGATATCCAAACATGTCCTCAGCAAAAGAAATACCTCTGCAGGTGTCACCATACCCAATCTAAGGCCATACTACACAGCCATAGGAACATAACCAGCACAGTACGGGCATAAAAACAGAAATATAGACCCATGGAACCAAACTGTAGACCTGGAGCCTAGGTCAAGTAACTACAGCTACTTCATCTTTGACAAAGGTGTCAATAACGTAGACTGGAGAAAAGACAGCATCTTCAACAAATGGTGCCGGACAAATCGGATGACCATATGTAGAAAAATGAAACAACTCATACACAAGAGTCAAGTGCAAATGGATCAAAGTCTTCAATATAAGACCTGAAACTCTTCTCCTACAGGAAGAAAAAGTAGGAACTCTCCATGATATAGGAGTCGGGAACGACTTTCTGAACAAAACCCCAGTAGCACAGAAAATTAAACAATCATTCAACCAATGGGATTTCATGAAGCTTAAAATATTTTGCACAAACATACCATAATCAGAGCCAAAAGATTACCCACAGAATGGGAGAAATTTTTCACTAGCTATACCATGGACAGAGGCCTAATAGCTATAAGCTACAAAGAACTCATAAAACTAAACAGTGAAAAATCACACAACCCACTTCAAAAATGGGGCAGGTAACTGAATAGAGAGTTCTCAGAAGAAGAAATACAAATGGATAACACACTTAAGAAAATGTTCAATAGCCCTAAACATTGGATCCAGGTTAGATTCTCCAGGTCCCACATAATCCAGATGCACAAGGTGGCACACGCATCTGGAGTTCATTTGCAGTGGGTGCCCATTCTCTTTCTCTCTCTATCTATCTACTTATCTATCTCTATCTCTATCTCTCATAAATAAATAAAAATAAATCTTAATAAATAAATAAACAACTATGAGATTCCACCTCCAGTAAGGACGGCAATCATTAAAAAATCAAATGTCAACAAATGTTTGCAAGGATGTGGGGAAAGAAGAACCCTCCTTCACTGTTGGTGGGAATGTAAACTTGTACAACCACTATGGAAATCAATATGGAGATTCCTAAAAAGAATGAATATAGAGCTACCAACAGACCCAGTTAGTCCCTTATTGGGAGTTTACCCTAAATGCTCCTTGCTTCACTGCAGAGATAGCTATTCAACCATGTTTACAGCTGTTTAATTCATAATAGCTAAGAACTAGTATCTCCCCAGGTGCCCTTCATTGGATGAATGGATAATGAAGTTTTGATACATTTGCACAATGTAATTCTGCTCAGCAGTAAGAAAAAAAAAAAACAGTGCAATGAAATTTGTAGAAAAATGGACAGAGTTGGAACAGATCATACTTAGCAAACTCACACAATCACAGAAAGACAAATGCCGCACAGTCGCACTCATCTGACATTCCTAACCTGGGCCAGCTTGAGTTGCTGACGTATTGATAGGCAGTAGCTTTCTGATTAGCTAAGAGATCCATTCAGTGTAAAGGAACCCATATCTGGAATTTGGAACCAGGTTAGAATCCTAGGGAGGCAAAGATTATGCTCTCCTGTGTCAAGTTCTTGCTAGTCGTTAGCTAAAAGAGGGGTTACAGACATCAAATTCTCCCTACATTTGTAATGTTTATCCCATTTGAACGGTGCTGACTTCACTCTCCATTGGAGAATCTGTTTTTCTTTTTCAGAAGGTAGAGAGACCCAAGGAGATAAACTACCCCTTGCGCTTCAGCCAAGCCACAAATGAAACTACAGAGGAATTTGGGGAACAAGCAAAAGTGCTGCTTCCATCAGCGCCAGGGTGAAGGAGACAGACACTGAGGATACTTAGCACTTACCAAAGAGCTCATCACTGAAACAGACTTAAAACACACCCACCACAGCTCACAGAATTTTGCAGAAGAGGGGCCAGAATGATTGTAAAAAGCCACAAGTTGAGATATCATACCCAGAGGTATTGCCTCTCCCCCAAAACTGACTGCTGCTCCCAAAACACATAGTCCACAAGTCCATGGGGAATAACTTAACCCCACTGAGAAGGGCCCCAGTGGAATGGGGGCAGGGACAAGGGAAAAGAGGGTACCAACACATGATGCATCCATACAAAATATGTTGTTAATAATAATAAGTAAAATATAAATAAATAGGTAAATAGATAAATTTTTGAGGGCAAAAAAAGAAAAAGAAAAGAAAACTTAACAGGGATCCAGAGCCTTTAGCTGAACTCTTATCTGTGCTCTTTTTAAATGAAACTCTACAAGATTTGACTATAAACAGAGCAATTCCCAGAGCTGACCCATAGCTGGGAATTACTGAACGCCCACCAGCCAGAGTTAAAACACCTTATTGAAGACACAAAGTCTTCACTAGAGACCCTTAGGGATCTAAAACTTAGCAGTGGAGTCAAATGATAAAGGTTTCTCTTGACCTACCTAAAAGCACTTAAAAATTCAAAAGTATGAAAATAATCCCCAAGCAATGTAACAACCTGCTGGAAATGGTGTTAATACTCTTTCAAAAATACAATACAATTTTGAGGTCAGAAACTAAAGTTTATAATGTCTAGTACCCAATTAAAAAAATAAACTACTAGTCCTGCAAAGAAGCATAAAGGGTGATTCATAACCATGAACAAAATGTCAATAGGAGCTAAACTAGAAATGAGAGAGATGATGGTAATAGCAAATGAAATTACTAAAATATGTGCTATAAATCTAATGTCTCCTCAAGGATAGAAAGGGACATGTGGATATAATAATGGAAGAAATGGAATATATTCTCAGGCAAAATTTTTATAAGAGAGAGAGAGAGAGAGAGGAAGAAAGAATTGGCATGCCAGGGCCTCCAAGCACAGCAATCAAACTCCAGGCACATGTGCTGCCTTGTGCACACATGTGACCCTGCACTTGCATCACCTTGTTCATCTGGCTGACATGGGATCTGGAGAGGTGAACATAGGTCCTTAGGCTTCACAGGCAAGCACCTTACCAGTCTCTCTAGCCCTCAAGTAAATTTTCAAGAGCTCAAAGATAAAATATTTGAAATGAAAAATATTCTAGATGTATTGATAAAAGGTTAAACACTAAGAGTCTATTTTAATTTAGCTTTTACCACACCTCAGGCTCAGATAAAGTACTAAAGTACAGAACTGTAATTTTACATATCACCTATCTCTAATGTTAGTATTTGTCCTCCTATTAAGGGAAATCATCACAAACAATGTGATGATATATTTCTGTAACACCTTAAAATTATATTTTTATTCCCTCTGGGTGACATTGTTCACATAGACTGTTACTCTGCCAACTTGGTAATTCTTTAACACATAGAATGCAGCATATATTGTCAAGAGCGAAATCTGCCTTGCTTTTCTAAGCCTTCGGTTTTTCATCTGTAAAAACAACTGGGGCTAAGCCGCTCTCACTCTCGGTTGGAAAATCTGCTTAATTTTACAGATGGCAGAAGATATGGAAGATTGCCAAGATCTATCAATAAGACAAGAAGATAACCAGCTGCCACCATGAGGCTTGCCACTTCTCCCACATCTGCAGGGCCCAGGAGAACTCACGGTGGAAGTGGCGCCATGAACACTGCTCTTACTGCTAACCTGACAACCAGCTCCAGGGTGATGGTGACAGACATGGCGATCACTAAAAGCCCATCAAGGCAGAAATCCAGAGGCTACAGAGATCTCACCACTAAATCAGACTACAACAAGCCTGCCATGTCTCAGGGAACATTGCAGAAGAGGTGGCAGAAAGATTGTAAGGACCACAGAGGCACAATCCTCCTGCCACCCCATAGGAACTGCCTGAGGTCTCCATGATCCCAGAGTGGATTCCACAACTTCATTGGGGAGGCCCCCAGGGTAACAGGAGCCAGAGTGAGGTGATAAAAGAGTGTAACACACCCATATACACTCGCACACACGTGTGTGTGTGTGTGTGTGTGTGTGTGTGATATAATTGGGACTAGAAAGCTGGCTCAGTGGTTAAAGTACATGCCTCCCAAGCATGTGGACTTCAGTTCCAATCCAAATATCCATGTGAAGATGTTGGGCAAGGCAGCTCACACTTACAATTCCAGAGCTGGGGAGGTGGAGACAGGAAGTTCACTGACTAATCATATATATATATATATATATGTGTATATATATATATATATATATGTATGTATGTATGTATGTATGTATGTATGTATGTATATATATCCTGTAGAGATGGATATTGTTGTGCCCAGAAGCCATAGATTATGTTAGAAAAGATTCAGTGCCAGAGGTGGGATGCCTTCCAGTGAGTTGTTGGCCAGGGAGGCCCCTAATGCCAACTAAACATTACAGGCTATTTCCAAGGCCCTTGGTTGCCCACCAGAACTACATGTTAAGACCTTATGGCTGAAAACTCTGCATACTTAGGCTGCAGGTCACCAGGAAGTCAAGCTGGAGCTGAGCTGGAAGCCTCCTCCTGTGGAGTAGCTGTCAGGACGCTGGGAAGAACTCTCCTGCATGCAGCCTATTGGGGAGAAAGTTTGAAATGGTCTTAACCAGTAGTGGAACCTGCAAGCTTTAAGGCTGGACAGCCAGGCCAATTGCACTGACTGGTGCGATGGTGGCATTTCTATTATAAGAGAAACCAGCTGCTCTCTAATTGGACTTGGGGCCTACTCCACAGGAAAGAATTCCTGCCTGATCCTGAAAACCTA
Organism: Jaculus jaculus; assembly: GCF_020740685.1. Lineage (NCBI taxonomy): Eukaryota > Metazoa > Chordata > Mammalia > Rodentia > Dipodidae > Jaculus > Jaculus jaculus. Next base: position 168,248,736 of record NC_059106.1, read on the forward strand.
ATAAAAAGCTTATGGCTTAGAGGTCTTAAGCCCTAGGGGAAAACTACTGGTGTCGTCTGGCTAAATATATTATGCCCACCAAAATGTGTCCTAAAAAACCATGAATGCCCATGTATTAATGTTACTCTCACTTTTTGTTAGAGAATTGTTTTTTTTTTTTTTCTTTCATATGGCCATGACTACTGGGGTGACTCAAAACTCACTATAGTGCTGAGAAGTGACAGTGGAGTGTTTAGCACTAAATGAATTCTCTCTATCACACCCTTCAAGGCTCAGGGACCATTGAAGAAGTGATGGGACAAATGTAAGAACTAAAGGAAGAGGTGGAACGCTTATAATTATGTTTTCCAGATCCAAAGTAGCCTTGCTATTCATGACTTCGCAGTAGCTAACACTACCTACACAAGACCTGCTATTAAAGAGGAAAAGAAAATGATGACATCAAAACAGAAGAGAGACTAATTGGAAAGAAGAAGTGATTCAGTGAAGGGGGGATTTGGGAGGAAGAAAAGAGAGGATGTGGGAGAGGATTATAATCTTAGTATATTATTTTATGTTTGTGGAAGTTAAAAAGTAAATTATTAATCTATAATGCACATGTTGATCTGTTTCTATTCCATTTTCTAAAGTGTTCCGTGGGGTTAAAGATTATGAATCTTCATACCAACAGGAGGGAAGGGTCCCACACTCAGCCTGCCTTTCTCCTTGTACCCTACAGCCATATAAAGCACACATCTCTTGTGACCTGTCTTTAGGAATCCACTCCAAATGCTTGGAACTTCTTAATGTGACCACAGTGTAGGAGGAATTCTAGATCTTCTGCCTCCGATTGAAGAAGCCCAGGAATGCACTGTGCTGAGTCACGGGATGGAACACTGGGCTGAGGCAACCCAGAGCATGCTGAGTCATTGGATGAAACACTGGGCTGAGGCAACCCAGAGCATGCTGAGTCATTGGATGAAACACTGGGCTGAGGCAACCCAGAGCATGCTGAGTCATTGGATGAAACACTGGGCTGAGGCAACCCAGAGCATGCTGAGTCACGGGATGGAACACTGGGCTGAGGCAACCCAGAGCATGCTGAGTCACGGGATGGAACACTGGGCTGAGGCAACCCAGAGCATGCTGAGTCACGGGATGGAACACTGGGCTGAGGCAACCCAGAGCATGCTGAGTCACGGGATGGAACACTGGGCTGAGGCAACCCAGAGCATGCTGAGTCATTGGATGAAACACTGGGCTGAGGCAACCCAGAGCATGCTGAGTCACGGGATGGAACACTGGGCTGAGGCAACCCAGAGCATGCTGAGTCACGGGATGGAACACTGGGCTGAGGCAACCCAGAGCATGCTGAGTCACGGGATGGAACACTGGGCTGAGGCAATCCAGAGCCTGCTGAGTCATGCATGCTGTGTGACCTTAAGCAATTGACTTAATCTAAATATCCGTTTCTTCTCTAGTCATGTGCAAGATGTAATTATCTACCTTATTGTAGCACTGTTTGGGGGATTGCATGAGACGATAAAAGTTCAGAGGATTTAGCATCAAACACACATTAGCTTTAATTATTCTAATAAAAAAGAAAGTAGTGTGTAGACCATAGAGCCAGTTATAAATGTGAGGGGCTGAGGCTCAGGCTGGAAGCATTCTGACCGATTCTAAGACCAAAAGAAGCATGCATTCAGATGTGTGGAGATAAATTTCTGTTGTTCGCGTCACTTAACTGGTAGTCATTCGCTATGGCAGCCTTAGAAATGAAGATACCTGCTATGGCAGGTTAAAAGAGATAACTGTATTTAAAAAGTCTAAAAGTGTATTTTTTTTCTATTTTGACATATTCATACATGTATAGAATATATTTTGATCTTATTCCCCCAATTACCCTCTTTTATCCTCTATCCCTCACATGAATACCCTTCTTCCTGCCCATTAATCCCCATCTTACTTTCTTACTTTCATGCTTATTTTTTTAATACTTTTTGTTCATTTTTTATTTATTTATTTGAGAGCGACAGACATAGAGAGAAAGACAGATAGAAGGAGAGAGAGAGAATGGGCGCGCCAGGGCTTCCAGCCACAGCAAACGAACTCCAGACGCGTGCGCCCCCTTGTGCATCTGGCTAACGTGGGACCTGGGGAACCGAGCCTCGAACCAGGGTCCTTAGTCTTCACAGGCAAGCGCTTAACTGCTAAGCCATCTCTCTAGCCCCTCATGCTTATTTTTTAATCCATTAAGTTCGACGGAGGCTGTTTGCCCCAGTGGTCAGTGGTGGAAGGTTGTTTACTGTGGAATGGGCAGCTTACTAGTGGCCACACCACTGATGACCAGGCCCCCCCTTCCCTGCCACCATTAGTGAGAGAGCTAACTCCTGCCAAATAATTAAAACAGTATGTAAGACAGCGTGAGTGTTGTATAAATTGGTTAAATAAGTAAGAAGATGAATTGAACCTCCGTGGTACACAAATGATTATGTTTAGTGGAGCTCCAAAAGGTATAAGTTTAATTGCAAGTTGTATTCAAGAAATTTGAAACAGAGTTAAAGAAAACTGGGGAGCTGTGGGGAGTCATGAGTTCAGGAGAATGCCAGAGGCTCTTTAAGACTGATCCCATCCAGGCTGGGAAGATAGCTCAGTGGTTAGAGGCGCTTGCTCTGAAAACATCTTGACTGGAGTTCTGATCCCCAGCTCCCATGCAAAACCTGACTGATGCAAAAGTGGCCCTTGGGCTAGGGAGATGGCTAAGTGGTCAAAGGCACTCGCCTGTAAAAGCCTCTCAACCTTAGTTCAATTCCCCGGTATCCATGGAAACCGAGGAGATGTATTCATCTTTCAAGAGCAAATCAATGCCACCTCCACTCTGAAACCCCTTCTGCCTTGTCACCAAACCAACCAGAATATCTTCTCTCCCACCTCCAAACTCTCAAAGCCATCCCCCATCCTCCCCCCCCCCCCCATTTCTACGTAGCTTCCTTGCCCCGTTCAGGCATGGGCTGTCTGCGTACTTGACTGTAAGCTCTTTGCAGACAGGGTCCTGTTTGATCTTCCAACTCAGTGCTTAGTAGAGCTCAAAACCTAAAAGTGTTTGGAGGAAACTGGGGGCTGTGAGAAAGGAACATGTGGATGAGAAGAAGCAACATGGGGAGAAAGGCCAGGTACAGAAGCTGTTATTAGCAGCCTAGACCCAAATAACATGAATGCAAGACCACAGGAAATGGCTAAGGGATGGCCCATGGGAAGAGACGGAGACTGCACAATGTAAGAGGTTGGACTCAACACTTTACCCCAGGAAGGAGATTCAGGGTTGCTGGGAAATCCACCACCTGTCTTTTCAGAACCTGAAGGATCACCAAAGACTTTATACCACCCCAGGGCTGAGCACAGGTACCAACTTCCATCATGATGGAAAAAGGCTTGGCCGGCAAGGAAAAAGGTGAGGCTGAGCAGGGAAGGGATCTCTCATCCGGGTTACTGTGAGAGTGTAGGGATGGCCCTCTCTCACCTGGAGAGGTCTCAGGTTGTCTTCCACTGTGTGTATCTTAGTGCAGGAGTCATGGGACACCTGGTGGAGGAGTTTCTGGAGTGAAGAGTGTGGAAGAGAATCACGGTGCGATCCAGCACAGCTCTTCAAGGTTTCTGCTGTCCTTCCTCTTGTTTTTCTTCTCAGTAACAAGTGCGCCATTGCAGAGTGACTGTAACTAACTTCCGTCGCAGAGAATAATTGCAATTCAGGTGCTAAGTCAAGGACAGTCAGGGCAGAGCTGAACTAAGGCTTCCTCCTTCCACATTCTTGCTTGTTGTTTAATTGGACACGTAAGCGCCTTGCACCTAGCTGACATCTAATCCTTGCTGTCTCCCTTCTTGTGCATCATCTCTATTCTGCTCTTCGCCCGCCCGCCCGATGGCCCAGCTCTCCTGCCGGGTGTGAGCGACGGAAGCTTAGCTGCATCCTTCTGCTCTGTGTTCATTTCTTCCCTGGGCAAGTCCCCGGTTCCTCTGAAGGTGTGCCATTTGGATGTGTGTCTAAAGCCCTCATAGGTGTCCCTAGAAGATGACAGTGACCATCAGCCTAGCAACCTTTGGGACATTCTAACTGAAACTACCTCTAGTAGACCCACATTGACTGCCACACAGACCCATTCAGGGAAGAGAGCAGGGGACAGTGAAAGAACAGTCCCTTCTCCTGCCCCACCTCCTCCACCGCCAGCTTTTGTTCTCAGCATGGTGCAGACCCCGGTTCTCCATCCTCGCATGGACACTGTCCCTAGGAGTCAGGTGTGTGCCAGAGTTTCCATGCCAGCTGTTTCTCAGATTTTCATAGAGACATAGAATCATGGCTACCGTCCATTTTAGGGGTGCCCCTGGGGATTCTGTCAAGCAGGGATTCACAGGTGTGGGGCTGCAGGGAGGGGTGGTAATGGCTGAGCAGGAGCGGAAAACAGAATCCATAAAGCCATTTCTTGTCCTCTTCTTTTCTAGCCGGCTTGCCAAAATCTCTTCTGTAAGATCTGGGCAAGGTGAATTAAATTTCAAGAAAGGAATTGCTCCTTAAATGAATTGCTGGTGCATTTTATATAATGAAGAGTACTTTTGGAAAGCTATTAATAGCTTGTTAATTTGTGTGGCCCATGAGCCTGGTTGGGGGTGGAAGGGTGTTAGAGATAGGTTAAACTTTGTCTCTGGCAGATGGTATTGGCTGTGACACAGGACACCTTGCTATGTCTGATGAAGCCAAGCAGGACCTCAGTGTGCTTGTGGTTACAACTATATGTTTCTAGGAGGCCTTGAAGTTAGCTACATCTTAGACACTTGGCCTTCTCCATCTGGAAAGTGGGACTGTGGGGCTGACGATATGGCTCAGCAGTTAAAGGTCCTTGCTTGCAAAGCCTAACAGCCTAGGTTCAGTTCCCCAGGATCCACATAAAGCCAGACTCACAAAGTGGCACATGTGTCTGGAGTTTGTTTGCAGTGGCAGGAGGCCCTGACATGCTCATACACCCCCTTCCAAAATAAATAAATAAATAAAATATTTTTAACTGGGAATGTGGAAACTTACCCCATTCACTTCTCACAAGGATTAACGCCACTCAGATCTTCTATGACATCGTGACATGTAGTCTTTGTCCTATGATATCCAGCTCCTGAACCCCCCAGAATTACTTACAGGTTATCTTCTGTATGTTAATGAGATGACTAATGGTTGGGGACCCCTGTGTAGCTTCAAGATGTGGGCTGGTTACTGGCAAAGCCAAGCCTTGTCCCCCTCTACCTGTACTAAATGGAGACGGGCGAAAGTGGACTTGACTATAAAATGCAAAACAGGCGCTGGAGAGATGGCTCAGATGTTAAAGGCTCTTTGTAAAGGACACTTAGGGAGAAAGCTAGCTCCTCTTGGGCAGTTTCAGTTAGAGACAAGAGCCCACAGTACCAACCAGAAGATGCCACTGCGCCTTGGCAGGAATGGAGCTCGTGCCATCCAGTCACCCACGCTAGCTGCAGCGCCCCCTGCCGCACACAGACAGCCTAGCACACTGCCTAGGTGGGCTGGCCTGCCAGCCTTTGCAGTCTGGCAAACTAACCCAGTCTTCCTCTTACATACCTGCAGCTGATGAAAGACCATCTACTATAAAGGCTGCTCTGTGCTATTTCCAGCCCTCCTTTCTCTCTCTGCGCTCGCTCTGCCCTGTGACCTCTGTCTGGATACACCAAAGTCTGGCTCGACTGCCCCCCGCAAACACACACACCTATCCAGGCTTGGTGGGGCGGGGGGGAGGCAACAGAGCACTCTTTCTTGGCCTGGATAATCTTCCTCTGCTTTCTGTTCTGGGGGTAACTTCTCCCTTGAATCGCGTGTGTAATTCTCTGATCTCTGCCTCTACCACGTGGGTGTTTCCTTCACGTTCCGTCTTCCACGTGCCTGTGGCCCCACGCCAGTCTTCCCCGACAGACCCCCATTTCTCTTAAGTGAATCTCAAGCTAAGCCGCATGCACCTTCCTGACTTTTCACCTGCTGGTGGCTCCGCCCCAGGCTTTTCCTAGATCCCAATTTCCCTTAAACAAGCCTCAAACTTAGTGATTTCTTCCTAAATAAACTCAATAATTCATAATTTATACTTTGTGAGTCCGTATTTTATCAACTCTTTGTTAAAATAGAATTGAGTCAATATTGAGGTTCATTAGTCTGGAAGACCCCTCCTGATCCCCAAAATCCTGCATCACTTGCTTGCAAAACTTGGCACCCTGGGGTTAAGTTTCCCAGTACCCACCTAAAGCCAGACACAGAAGCAGGAGGCTCTGGCACACCCATGTGCTCTTGCGCTCTCTCTCTCTCTCTCTCTCTCTCTCTCTCATAAATAAATAAATACACAAAGTATTTTAAAAATGAATAGCAACCAGGTCTATGTAGGTTAAGCAGCCATAAAAGCCTGAAAGTGCCAGGAATCAGTGAGTTTCTGGGTAGCTAAACACAGGAAGATTCTGGGAGGGTGGAGTGTATGAAAAGAGCGCAGAATCCCATACCGCCCCACAGGCCTCTCCCTCGGCCAGCTAGCCGCTTATGCGTGTCCTCCATGGCACCATTTTTTTTTTTTTTTTTTTTTGCAGACAAGGTTTTTAATTCTTTTTTTTTTTTTTTAATTTTTATTAACATTTTCCATGATTATAAAATATATCCCATGGTAATTCCCTCCCTCCCCACCCCCACACTTTCCCGTTTGAAATTCCATTCTCAATCATATTACCTCCCCATTACAATCATTGTAATTACATATATACAATATCAACCTATTAAGTATCCTCCTCCCTTCCTTTCTCCACCCTTTATGTCTCCTTTTCAACTTACTGGCCTCTGCTATTAAGTATTTTCATTCTCACACAGAAGCCCAGTCATCTGTAGTTAGGATCCCCATATGAGGGAGAACATGTGGCGCTTGGCTTTCTGGGCCTGGGTTACCTGACTTAGTATAATACTTTCCAGGTCCATCCATTTTTCTGCAAATTTCATAACTTCATTTTTCTTTACCGCTGAGTAGAACTCCATTGTATAAATGTACCACATCTTCATTATCCACTCATCTTTTGAGGGACATCTAGGCTGGTTCCATTTCCCAGCTATTATAAATTGAGCAGCAATAAACATGGTTGAGCATGTACTTCTAAGGAAATGAGATGAGTCCTTTGGATATATGCCTAGGAGTGCTATAGCTGGGTCATATGGTAGATCAATCTCTAGCTGCTTTAGGAACCTCCACACTGTTTTCCACAATGGCTGGACCAGATTGCATTCCCACCAGCAGTGCAGAAGGGTTCCTTTTTTTCCACATCCCCGCCAACATTTATGATCATTTGTTTTCATGATGGTGGCCAATCTGACAGGAGTGAGATGGAATCTCAATGTAGTTTTAATCTGCATTTCCCTGATGACTAGTGACGTAGAACATTTTTTTAGGTGCTTATATGCCATTCGTATTTCTTCCTTTGAGAACTCTCTATTTAGCTCCTTAGCCCATTTTTTGATTGGCCTGTTTGATTCCTTATTAGTTAACTTTTTGAGTTCTTTGTATATCCTAGATATTAATCCTTTATCAGATATATAGCTGGCGAAGATTTTTTTCCCATTCTGTAGGTTGCCTCTTTGCTTTTTTCACTGTGTCCTTTGCGGTGCAAAATCTTTGTAATTTCATTAGGTCCCAGTGGTTAATCTGTGGTTTTATTGCCTGAGCAATTGGGGTTGTATTTAGAAAGTCTTTGCCAAGACCAATATGTTGGAGGGTTTCCCCTACTTTTTCCTCTAGCAGTTTCAAAGTTTCCGGTCTGATGTTAAGGTCTTTAATCCATTTGGACTTAATTCTTGTGCATGGCGAGAGAGAAGAATCTATTTTCATCCTTCTGCAGATATTTATCCAGTTTTCAAAACACCATTTGCTGAAGAGGCTGTCTCTTCTCCAATGAGTATTTTTGGCATTTTTATCGAATATCAGGTGGCTATAGCTACTTGGGCTTACATCTGGGTCCTCTATTCTGTTCCACTGATCTACATGTCTGTTTTTGTGCCAGTACCATGCTGTTTTTGTTACTATGGCTCTGTAGTATAGGTTAAAATCAGGTATGGTGATACCACCAGCCTCTTTTTTGTTGCTCAGTATTATTTTAGATATTCGAGGTTTTTTATGATTCCAAATGAATTTTTGGATTGTTTTTTCTATTTCCATGAAGAAAGCCTTTGGAATTTTGATAGGGATTGCATTAAATGTGTAGATTGCTTTAGGTAAGATTGCCATTTTCACGATATTGATTCTTCCAAGCCAGGAACAAGGGATGTTTCTCCACTTTCTAGTGTCTTCTGCAATTTCTCGCTTGAGTGTCTTAAAGTTCTCATTGTATAGATTCTTTACTTCCTTAGTTAGGTTTATTCCAAGGTATTTTATTTTTTTTGATGCAATTGTGAATGGAAGTGATTCTCTGATTTCATCCTCTGTGTGTTTGTTGTTAGCATATATGAAGGCTACTGATTTCTGTGTATTTATTTTGTATCCTGCTACATTGCTGTAGGTTTTGATTAGCTCTAACAGCTTGCTAGTAGAGTCTTTAGGGTCCTTTATGTATAGAATCATGTCATCTGCAAATAGTGATAACTTGATTTCTTCCTTTCCAATTTGTATCCCTTTTATGTGTGTCTCTTGCCTTATTGCTATGGCTAAGACTTCCAAAACTATATTAAATAGAAGTGGAGACAGTGGACACCCTTGTCTTGTTCCTGATTTTAGTGGAAAAGCTTCCAGTTTTTCCCCATTTAGTAATATGTTGGCTGTAGGCTTGTCATAAATAGCCTTTATTATATTGAGATATGTTCCTTCTATTCCCAGTCTCTGTAGGACTTTTATCATGAAGGGATGTTGGATTTTGTCAAATGCTTTCTCTGCATCTAATGAGATGATCATGTGATTTTTGTCCTTCAACCCATTTATGTAATGTATTACATTTATAGATTTGCGTATGTTGAACCATCCCTGCATCTCTGGGATAAAGCCTACTTGGTCAGGGTGAATGATCTTTTTGATATACTCTTGTATTCTGTTTGCCAATATTTTGTTGAGAATTTTTGCATCTATGTTCATGAGGGAGATTGGTCTGTAATTTTCTTTTTTTGTTCTATCTTTGCCTGGTTTTGGTATCAGGGTGATGCTGGCCTCATAGAAGGAGTTTGGTAGGATTCCTTCTTTTTCTATTTCCTGGAAAAGCTTAAGAAGCAATGGTGTTAGCTCTTCCTTAAAAGTCTGGTAAAATTCAGCAGTGAATCCATCCGGGCCTGGGCTTTTTTTAGTTGGGAGATTATTGATAACTGCTCGGATCTCCATGTTTGTTATAGGTCTATTTAAGTGATTAATCTCATTTTGATTTAATTTAGGTAGGTCATATAGATCAAGGAAATCATCCATTTCTTTCAGATTTTCATACTTTGTGGAGTATATGCTTTTATAGTATGTCCCTATAATTTTTTGAATTTCTCTGGAATCTGTTGTGATGTTACCTTGTTCATCTCTGATTTTATTAATTTGTGTCTCTTCTCTCTTTCTTTTGGTCAGATTTGCTAAGGGTTTATCAATCTTGTTTATCCTTTCAAAGAACCAACTCTTTGTTTCATTAATTCTTTGGATTGTTCTTTTTGTTTCTATTTCATTAATTTCTGTCCTAATCTTTATTATTTCTTCCCGTCTACTGATGTTTGGTTTGCCTTGTTCTTCTTTTTCCAAGGCTTTAAGGCGAAGCATTAGGTCGTTTACTTGCGACCTTTCTAATTTCTTAATATAGGCACTTAAGTCTATAAATTTACCTCTTAGAACTGCCTTCATTGTGTCCCAGAGATTTTGGTATGTTGTGTTCTCATTATCATTTGACTCTATAAATTTTTTGATTTCCTTTTTGATTTCTTCATTGACCCACTCATCATTTAGTAGTGTATTGTTTAGCTTCCATGATTTTGTGTATGCTCTGTAGCCTTTCTTGCTACTGATTTGTAGTTTAATTCCATTGTGGTCAGATAGAATGCAAGGAATTATTTCAATTTTCCTGAATTTGTTAAGATTTGCTTTGTGTCCTAATATATGGTCTATTTTAGAGAATGTTCCATGTGCTGCTGAAAAGAATGTATATTCTGCAGCCTTTGGATGAAATGTCCTGTATATATCTGTTAGGTCCATATCGTCTATGACCTCATTTAGTCCAGATGCCTCTCTGTTTATTCTTTCCCTGGATGACCTGTCAATTGATGAGAGTGGGGTGTTAAAGTCACCCACCACCACCGTGTTTGGTGTTATCTGTGACCTTAGTTCTAATAGTGTTTGTTTGACGAATTTGGGAGCCCCCATGTTAGGTGCATATATGTTTAGGATTGTAATGTCCTCCTGTTGGAGTGTGCCCTTAATCAATATAAAGTGACCTTCCTTATCTTTTTTGACTAACTTCGGACTAAAGTCCACCCTGTCTGATATTAGGATAGCAACCCCTGCTTGTTTTCTAGGCCCATTTGCTTGAAACACCGTCTTCCAACCTTTCACCCTAAGATAATGTCTATCCTTTGTAGAAAGGTGAGTTTCTTGAAGACAACAAATTGTAGGATCCTGCTTTTTAACCCAGTCTGCAAATCTATGTCTTTTCGTTGGGGCATTGAGACCGTTGATATTAAGAGATATTATTGAAAGGTGTGTATTTATGTTTGCCATTTGTGTGTGTGTGTGTGTGTTACTTGTTCTACCTGTGCTCTCTTCTGTTAACTGGTATTTGAGTATGGCTGGTTTTTTCTAGGTTCCTTATATGTGTGCTTTTCCTTTTGTTCAGCATGGAGGATTCTATCAAGTATTTTCTGTAGAGCTGGTTTTGTCTTCAGATATTCCTTTAACCTGCTTTTGTCATGGAATGTCTTTATTTCTCCATCTATTTGGATGGATAATTTTGCAGGATAAAGTAACCTTGGTTGACAGTTGTTATCTTTCAGAACTTGGAATATATCACTCCAGGCCCTTCTGGCTTTAAAAGTTTGTGTTGAATAATCTGCTGTAATCCTGATGGGCTTGCTTTTGTAGGTAACTTGATTTTTCTCTCTAACTGCTTTCAATATTTTTTCTTTGGTTTGTGTGTTTGGAAGTTTGAGTATAATGTGGCGAGGAGAGTTTCTTTCTGGGTTTTGTCTGGCTGGGGTTCTAAAGGCTTCCTGTATCTGTATTGGCACCTCTTTCCCAATTTGGGGAAAATTTTCCTCTATGATTTTGTTGAAGATGCCTACTATGCCTCTGGAGTGGAATTCTTCTCCTTCTACTATGCCCTGAATTCTTATATTGGATCTTTTCATAGTGTCCCGAATATCTTGAAATTCCCACTCATACTTTTCTATAAGTTTGTCTTTCTCTTTGTTGGACTGCATTAGGTCTGCCACCTGATCTTCTAGCTTAGATATTCTGTCCTCTCCCTCATCCATCCTACTGGTGAGATTTTCTACAGAGTTTTTTATTTCATTAACTGTGTTCTTCATTGCTAGTAATTCTGACTGGTTTTTCTTTATTATTTCTATTTCTCTATTTATGTCTTTTATTGCCTTCTTTATTTCATTAAATTGGTGTCCTGCCTCTTCTTTGATTCCTTTGATTTCCTCTTTGATTTCCTCTTTGATTTCTTCTTTGATTGTTTTCATGTGTTCTTTGACCTCTTTGAACATATTTATAATTATTCTTTTGAACTCTTTCTCAGGCATTTCCTCTAACTCTTTCTCACTGGAGGACATTTCTGATGCATTAATACTTTTAGGTGGATTTATATCGTCTTGCTTTTTAGTGTTTCTTGTGTTATAATGTATATATTTTTGCATCTTGGATTAAGTTAATGTTTGGATTTTCTAGCTAGCTGTGTATTCTTAGCTGTATCAATTGATTTGGTGTAATATATTTTCAGGGTAGGACCTTAAGGTATTAGGTGTGGCTCTTAAGACTTTCAGAGTATCTACAAAGATGTTCTTAGGGGTTGAGTTTCCCTGCTATAGGAGTATTCAAGCAGGCTGAGTGGAATAATATACTGGTAGATTCTAAAATTTAGCTAACCACTGTACCCATTCCATCAAAAACAGCCCCGAGTATGTATGCAAGAGTAGTTATTATAATGACCAGATCCTCTATCAACAAAGAGGTTTAGATTTCTGGTCTGTTGAGGTATCCAAGTCAGCTTGTGACCAAGTGAGACCCTTCCCTGGTGCAATCCCAGTTACCTTGGGTGATTGTGGTCTCAGTCAAGTTGCTGTCTGGGTCGTCGGGCTGCTGTTCTGATTTCTGGAGCTGGGCACTTGCTTTTCCTACGGGGCAAACTGAGTCGCTGCCGCCGCCTCTGCAGCTGTTGTAGGTGCCCCCCCCCCCAGCCCCCACCGCTGCTGAAGCTGCCGTTGCCGTGTCCACCGCTGCTGCTCACCCCGAAGCCGCTGCTGCGGGATCTGTCACCGCTGCCGCGACGTGAGGTCCCCGAGGGGCAAGGCCGAGAAGGACGGACGGACGGACGGACGGGCGGGCGGGCGGGCGCAGGCGGCGAGCCTCCTCCTAGGCCGAGCGAGAGGCGGGAGGCCGGCGGGCGGCAAGAGCCGCAAACTTTCTTCGCACCCCACCCCTGGAAGTTGTCCGGCGGGGTCCCGGGCGGGGCAGGGCGGCCTGCGGGCGCGCGGAGGTCGCGGGAGCGCGGGGACGGGAGAGCCCGGGAGCAGGGACCCGCGGCGCGCTGGCAGGCTGGCGGGCGACGCGGCGCGGCTCCTTTCCCCTCGGTCCGAAACCTCCATGGCACCATTTTTAATAAGCACAAGATAAGCATTCCCCTGAGTTCTATGAATCTCTCCAGCAAATTAACAGAACAAAGGAAGGGTCATGGGAACACTGATTTATAGCCCATGGGTCAGAAACCCAGATCACATCTTGGGACTTGGGATTGCAATCTGAAGTTGGGGTGAGGGTATCTTTCCGGATGGAACTCTCCACCTGTGGCATCTGGCACTATTTCCAGAAATGGACTGAGTTAGAGGACAGCCTCAGGGGGTGGCACCTGGAGAGCTGTGTGGGCTGTAGGAGAATCCCCACAGACCTGGTGTCAGGGGTGCTTAATGTGAAGAAAAAGTCTTCTCTAAAAAGAGGGGGCGCTGGAGAAATTGCTTACCAGTTAGGACCCTTGCCTGGAAAGAGAAAGGACCAAGGTTCAATTCCCCAGGACCCACATAAGCCAGATGCACAAAGTGCGCACGCATCTGGAGGTTGTTTGCACTGGCTGGAGGCCCTGGCACTCTCATTCTCTCATCTCTCTCTCTCTTTCTCTCTCTTTGTCTCTCTCTCTATCTATCTATCTATCTGCTTCTCTTTCTCTCTCAAATAAATAAATAAATAAAAATAAAAATATTTAAAAATCCTTTGGGGCTGGAGAGATGGTTTACCAGTTAAGGCACTTGCCTGCAAAGCCAAAGAACCCATCTAAGCCAGATGCACAAGGTGGCCCATGCATCTGGAAGTCATTTACAGTGGCTGGAAGCCATGGCATGCCCATTCTTTCTTTCTCTCTCTCTCTCTCTCTCTCTCTCTCTCTCTCTCTCTCTCTCTCTCTCTTTCTGTCTTTCAAATAAATAAGCTTCTCTTTTCAGATGGCAGTGACCTTGGGATGACTCAGAAGGCACCATGGTGCTGAGAAGAAGTGACAGAGGAGTGCTCAGCACTGAAATCTCTATCACACCTTCCAAGGCTCAGGGTCTAATGCGGAAGAGGTGGCAGAAAGAATGTAAGAGCCAAAGGAAGGGTAGGACTCCTTACAACGTGCTCCCACCAGACACAAAATGGCCTGGATATCATGATCTCTCAGTGCCTGACACTACCTACACAAGACGATCATAATAGGAGGAAAAGGTCATGACATCAAAATAATAAAAGAGAGACTGATTGAGATGGGGAGGAGATATGATGAAGAGTGGAGTTTCAAAGGGAAGGTGGGGGAACTACCATGGGTTATTGTCTACAATTATGGAAGTTGTCAATAAAAAAATTAAATTAAATAATAAAAAATAAAATATTTAAATAAACTTTTTATTGACAGCTTCCATAAGTATAGACAGTAAACCACAATTCTTACCCCTACCCTTATTCTCCCTCCAAAATCCACCCTCCACTGAATCCTTCTTCCTTCCAATCAGTCTCTCTTCTACTCTGACGTCGTCTTTTTCTCCTAGTACGATGGTCTTGTGTAGGTCATGTCAGGCACTGTGAGGTCATGGATATCAAGGCGATTTTGTGTCCAGTCCTTTGTTCCTGAATGCAAGAACCTGGAGATACAGGGGCCCCTCTCGGGACTCTCTTCCCCAAGTTCTCATCCAAGAATTCAGGGGTGACAACTCCCCGCCACACTTGGCTGATGTGACACTTCCCACCTCGGGAGACAGCAGTTCCAGCCTAGGCCAGAGTCCTTTCCTAGCCTCAGTTCTCCATTCCCGGCTGCTCTTTCAGAGGCACTTCGGCTTCCCACCCCTCTGCACATTTGAGAGCATATTTGACCAGGCACCTCGGAAGAGAGGAAATTTTGTTTCTCGAATGTTGCTGAGGGAGTTGGTGGGTCATGGAATGTAAGCTTCCTGAAGTGCTCAGCTTTTCTGCTGACCCTCATCCTGCATTCTTTATCCGGCTGCTCATTTCACATGCGCCCCCCCTCCCCAGAAGGATGCAGCCCATGGCTTTGAATCCACATATCCAGGTTCTTGGGGTACAGATAGCGCCCTCCCCCTCTGCTCTGTGCAGACATGTTTAAACACCCAGGAACGAGCCCTCCTCGCCGTCCCATGCCTGCCTCGCATTGCAAATCCATCCCCCTCCAGGGCGCCTCCCCTGGCCAATGATTTTCCTGTCCTGTCAGAGTTGCCTCATTGCAGCCTAATGTTAGCACTTCAGAAAACTTTCCGCAGATTTGTGGGCTCATGTGAAAATTGAAGGCTTCGTGGAAAAAAAAAAAAGAGCTTCTGGGAGGAAAGAATCCCACGGCTGCCAGGGCCCAGTGCTCCGGGAATCCTGCAGCCGCCACAGCCCATAGCTGATAATAGCGTGCTGTCTCCCAGACTGACGTGCCCATGGCTTCTGACCCCAGCCTGTGCTTCCTGCTGCTCCGCAACACCAAGCCAGGCAGCTAGAAGACACCTGGGAAAAACCTTGGAAACACTAACATCATCAGAATTCCCTTTCAGGATGTTTGGTGGCAAATGCTGAAACTAACCAAATGTCTACTCCTGAGTATTATCCTAAAGTGTTTAGGATTATTAGTTTTTATTTTATTTATTATTATTAATATTTATTATATATAAATATGTGTGTTATAGTGTATATATAGAATGCCTGTGTTTATGCACAAAAGAAATGCAGAATAATGTTCATGACAGTTCTATTCAGAATATCCCATAACTGAAAACTACTCAAAAGGTATCGTGCATGGGTAAATAATACTAAGGTCCATTTATACAGCAAAATCAAATACATCACTAAGAATGAACAAACAAGAACTTCATGCTACAATACCAGGGGGATTCACAAATACAATACTGAGTTTAGAAAGCCAGGCACAAAGCCTATGATTCCATTTACAAGACTTTCAAAACTGGCAAAACCAATCTATGTGTTGGAAATCAGTTTAGTGGTTACCCTTGGGGTGCAGCGATTTATCACCAAACCAATTACACCACTAATAGCTAAATCAATTCTATTCTTCTTCTATTGATTGCTTTGATGGTCAGGAGAGAGATTTACAAAGGACTTTGAAAAGTGGTAGATTCAATTTATTTACACAAGTGCATAGTCCAGACAGCCATAAATGGGAGGGGCATAAAGAGAGTTAGACGGGGAAGTCACCATGGAGTGGTGGGAGTCTCACTCTAGAAAGACCCTTCTCCCTTCATCTAGAGGTTCCCAGCCTACGTCATGGCCAGTACCCAATCAAGAATCTTAATTCTAAATATAGATAATAGTGAGAGGAAAGTAGATCCAGTGAATAGCTAATAATTATTTTAGTACTGTGCATATGTGAATATTTTCTGTAATTTGGAGCTGTCATAGTAGAATTTATTGAAGTTTGTGAGAGTCTTACTTCCTTTATTAATAGTTCAATGTCAGTGCAAACTCTCTTTATATGATTCTTAAAATAACTGGTATGTGGTGGTTAATCTCTGGTCATCTGGACAGGTTTTAGAATCAACATGGAAACAAATTTCTGGGCATGTCTAGGAGGGAGTTTCTATATTAGGTCAATTAAGGTGGGAAGACCCAACTTAACTGTGGGGTCCCAGACTGAATAAAAAGGAGAAAGCTAAAAAAAAAAAAAAAAAAAAAAAAAGAATCTTAATTCTAGGGCTGGGGAAATTGCTTAATGGTTAAGGCATTTGCCTATGAAACCTAAGGACCCAGGTTTGATTCCCCAGGACCCAAGTAAGCTAGATGCACAAGGAGGCGCATGAATCTGGAGTTCGTTTGCAGTGGCCAGAGGCCCTGGTGTGCCCATTCTCTTTTCCTCTCTATCTTCCTCTTCCTCTCTCCCTCTAAATAAATAAATAAATATTATTTTAAAAAAGAAAGAATTTTAATTCTAGAAAAGAACTGTCCAACACTGTTAATTCTAGAAAGTTAGAGAAATCCTCTCCCTGACAGGCCTCCTGAAGATGTCCCCACACTGGAGAACTTCAGCTTACCACAAGCTGTGATTCAAAATTCTACTCCTGACTTCTTTTGGACTACAACTGGTATTTCTTGGGGGAAAAAATGCTTACACCCATTAAATTCTCTCTAAATGAATAATGCTTATCCCACTTAACCTGTGCTGACTTCACTCTCCATTGAGGAATCTGCTTCTCTTTTTCAAACCGGAGAAGATAAACAACCCAGCACACTTCAACCCAGCCCAGGTGAAACCTCAGAGGACTGGGGAAATGAGCAAGAGTGCTGCTTTCTCAGTGAACCTGATATCAGCACAAGGGTGAAGGAGACGCACACTGAGACACTCCTACCAAAGCAGAGCTCCAGAGACTCGTAAGAACCCATCACTGAGGTAGACTTAAAACACACCCAACGTGGCTCAGGGAATTTTGAGGAAGAGAGGGCAGAAAAATTGTTGGAGCCACAAGTTGGGACATTACAACCAGAGGCCTTGCCTCACCCCGTAACTGTCTGCTGGTGCCACACTGCACACTCACAATCTCCCACGGGGATCACCTGCGTCCCCAACAAGGAGGGCCCCTCAGAAAAGGGGCAGGGATGAGGGAAAGGATGGCACCAACATGTGCTGTTTTCACACTAAGTTTGTCCACAACTAATAAACATAATTTTTTTTAAAAATGCTTAATCATATATCCAGGCTGCATCCCAGGTTTTCTAGGAGAGGGTCAGACACTGACCTGAGATATGGGTGCCTTGTTCTGGTACTCAGAAGTCAACAAACTTCTCAGCTCCTGGCAATTTCTAGATTCCCAGTCTGAGCAGGGGCTGCCCGCTGCGCCATGCTGACAACCAGCATGTCAGTATGTGGATGCTGAGCAGGGGCTGCCCACAGCACCAGGCTGACAACCAGCATGTCAGTATGCAAGATGCTGAGCAGGGGCTGCTCGCAAGCCACACTGACAACCAGCATGTCATTATGCAAGATGCTGCTTCAGTCTCACAAAATGTGGCTGCCACTGTCAGTGCCTTCACATCTCACCTCACAGAAGCACTCAAACCAGGCCTGTTGCCTAATATAATGAACCAGAGAGCAGCCTGCCCTCCCCCCACCACCCGGTGCTTTGAGATCTACAGGCCTCAGGCAGAGCTAGCTGCCTTCAGATCCCTTCTGATCAGGAGCATTTAGGGGCCTCTGGGATGGTCTGCATCCCTGGAGATCACAGCATCCAGTAGCAACTGCAACCCTACCAATCAACTGATGACAAAGCAGAGCTGCAAGGAACCCCAAAATTGCCCACCCAAGACACCCACACTTCTTTTC
The DNA here is from genome assembly GCF_020740685.1 of Jaculus jaculus. NCBI lineage: Eukaryota > Metazoa > Chordata > Mammalia > Rodentia > Dipodidae > Jaculus > Jaculus jaculus. Next base: position 168,266,745 of record NC_059106.1, read on the forward strand.
CTTGATGAAGAGAACTGAGGCCAAAGGGCTAAAGTCTATTCCTCAGAACCACAATGTGGCATAATGGCAAAACTGAGGTGCTGGAGAGATGACTTAGCAGTTAAGGTTCTTGCCTGCAAAGCCTAAGAACTCATGTTTAAATCTCCAGGTCCCACATAGCCAGACACACAGTGATGCAAGTGTGCAATGTTGCACATGCTCACGAGGGGGAGCATGTGCCTAGAATTCACTCGCTGAAGGCCCTGGCATGCCCATTCTCTCTCTCTCTCTCTCTCTGCCTATCTGTCTCTTTCTCTTGCACAAAAATGAATAATAAAAAAATTGAGAACAAAACTTGGATTCCTTTCCATATGAACTCAGATCTGCAAAGCTTAATGCAGGAGAAACGAATATCTTCCTCTCACCTTCTGAATCAGACCCTGCTGAGAGCCAGAGGGGCTCCGAGCCAAAGTGGACCTGCACTTAGAACTGAAGAAGCTCACCTGCACAGGACACCTTGCTTCCTTAAGCACTGGGCAGCTCTTATCCTGATGCAGTCAAACCACCTGGATTCTTCCCACACACAGGGGATGGATGGAATTCCGTTTGCCACAGTCATGTCTTCTCCCCATCACCACTCTTTGGAAGGGAGTCCCCAGAGTTATGTGACAGTTTTAAACAAGCCAGGTACTTTCCTAAGGCATCATATGGGTAGACCTTGAGGCAGTAATACCTTGACAAGACAGCCATCTTCTTACCTTTGATATGAGGGAGGCTCTCTGGAGGTGTGATTTAGAGTAATATTTCATGCAGGAGCACCTGATCCTGCCTGCTCACATTCCACAATGGCCAGGCATCCTTGTGTTTAAACCACACATTAGCAGAAGGCTAGAAAGAAATAGCAAAGGGTGGCTGTCAGTTTTCTCTTTTTGCCTTTTAAAAATATTTTCTTTATTTGCTGGAGAGACAAAGAGTCAGAGAGAGAGAGAAAAAATGAGCATGCCAGGGCCTCTGGCCACTGCCAAGAAACTCCAGAAGCATGTACTCCCCCCCCCCCCGCACTTTGTGCAACTGACTTTATGTGGGTCCTGGGGAATTGAACCTGGGTCTTTTGGGTTTGCAAGCAAGCACCTTAACCACTAAGCCATCTCTCTAGCCTACTTTCTGTCAGCTTTAGAGTCCACTGCTGCTGTCCTCAGGGAAGCTTCCTCTCAGGACTCTTTTGTACTATCGTGCTGTTTTGTATTTTCTTCCCTCCCCTGTGTTCTAAGTCTCCCATTTTGGCCAACTTTGTTTGCATGTCTTTGTTCACGGTTGTACTTGGAATCTGCAATTTGCCTTCTGGGCTCAAGCTTTGATGGCTGGGGCCCCAATTGGTGATGCCATCCGAAAGAGATGCCCTTTAAGAGATGGGGCCTTGCTGGGAGCAGCTGGCCACTAGAGAAGAGACTTTGAGGTTATACCTCAGGCCCCACTTCTGATCACCATGATGTGGACAGCTCCTCCCACGGCTGTGGACGGAAGCACGCAGCTAGGCCTTTGGTCCTCGGATGAACTGAAATCCCCTGACACTGAGAGCTAAAACAGATCTTTCCTCACTTAAGTTGTTCTCGTTATTTTGGTCAAAGCAGTGCAAAAGTAACTATAGCAACCCAGTCCTGGGAAGACTTACCTCTTCCGCTCATGCATCTTGCCTTCTGGGGCTGGCTTCTCCAAGTCTTCTACCCAAACACCCGGCGCTCACGTGGACTCCAGCAGGAGGACTTCTCCGTCCTTATGGTCCTTCTCCTAGGCTCCCACCACCATGTGTGCGCGCACACTTTCACTAAAACATGTCAAACTGCATGGAGTATCTCATCGTTAGAAAGCCGTTCCATTTACAATAAAGGAAATGGAGGCGCCTCGCCATGAATTTGCCTTGCTCAAACTCGAAGCTCATCCATGAGAACTCCTGCTTGGAATTTAGACAGGGAAATGAAAAGTGAAAACTTTCCGTCGAAGAGTGAATTAAAAATTACTTGGTGGGCTGGAGAGATAGCTTAGTGGTTAAGTGCTTGCCTGTGAAGCCTAAGGACCCCAGTTTGAGGCTCGATTCCCCAGGACCCATGTTAGCCAGATGCACAAGGGGGCACATGCATCTGGAGTTCATTTGCAGTGGCTGGAGGCCCTGGCGTGCCCATTCTCTCCCTCTCTCTCTCTCTCCTTCCTCTTTCTCTCTGTTACTCTCAAATGAATAAATAAAAATAAACAAAATTTTTAATTACTTGGTATAGTAAACAATAAGGGCTCAACAAGTATTCAATTATGCTCACATGATCAGTATGGTATTTGATTAAACTTACATTAAAAATCAACTGAAACTCCACTGTGTCCAACACAACTGTAAATAGGAAATTTACTGAGATACTTACAGGGAAGCCATACACATGAATTTCCTTTTTCGAAGCAAGCAGACAAGAGTAAGACAATCATGGCTATTGTTGCTGGACAAAAGGTCTCTTTCTTTCAGCAGTGCTGTCGACAGGAGTTAAGGCTCTGGTGGGTCCCACAGGTCCTAAGTGTTACAAAACCAGCACACAGATCGCACTATCACTTGACGTTTCCTCCTGCCTGGGTCTTGTTCACTTGGCTATATGTTTTCAAAACCAGAATACAACAACAACAACAATGAAGTGTTTTGATTTATGAGTAGAAGAAAGAAGAAGAAGTTTAGAAGAATGAAAGGAAAACTTGGTGATCCCATATATACCTGTCAAGTATTAGAAATTTACCCGAAACATCAAGGTAATAAAAAGAGGCTTTGTGGGCTAGCTCATAAATTAAAAGTCATCTCCAAGGTTCCAAAGTAAATTCCAAGACCCAAGTTATTAGTTCCTTCACACTCACAATATTTTCAGCATGTCATAGGGAAATATTCCTTAAGAAATTCATTGTGGGGCTGGAGAGATGGCTTAGCAGTTAAGCACTTGCCTGTGAAGCCTAAGGACCCCGGTTCGAGGCTAGGTTCCCCAGGTCCCACGTTAGCCAGATGCACAAGGGGGCACACGCGTCTGGAGTTCGTTTGCAGAGGCTGGAAGCCCTGGCGCACCCATTCTCTCTTTCTCCCTCTATCTGTCTTTCTCTTTGTGTCTGTCGCTCTCAAATAAATAAACAAAGAAAAAAAAATAAAAAAAAAAAGAAATTCATTGTGAAGTTTGGAAATAGAAACAGATGAGTTATGCAACAATGGGATGTTTTCTAAATTATCAGGGAGATAATTAGAATTTCAAGGACATTTATATGTAATCCATAACCCTAGTGAACTCAAGTTGGGCAGAAAGGGCAAGGGGACAGCACCGAAAATCACACTGCCCAGGCAGAGCCTTACACCACAATGTCAGACGAGACCAAGAGCATCTGAGATAGGTGGGGGCGAGAAGATGGAGCCATACACCAAAGCCAAGCTCAAAGGGGGCAGACAGATGGCATCAGATAGGGTCGAAACCAGTTGTGGGGGTCTCAGAGTACTGCTAGCTTCCAAGAAAAGCGGCAGAGTCTTGCTGTGGCCTTACAGGAAAGGGCACTCTACGCAGAAATCCCCAGGCAGCCATGGTTGGATGATAGGAAGGTAAACAGGCAAGAGTGAAGTTTCACAGACTCATTTCCTTGCCCAGTCTTGCATGAGCAAATGCGGCTAAATGGAAGCAGATGCCAAGGGAACTCTACCACCTTCTATTTAGATTCTTGTCTTCCGCCTTCTAGTTTCCAAAGAGGCAGCTGTGTGTTGCACTTAGAGTCATACAAAGGCATTGTCTGGGCCACACTTGGATATGACAGGAACTAGCATCTGGCATCTTTTCACCAAGCTCATGAAATGTGTATGACTCAAGCATGCTAGCCTTCTTTTATATGTTTTTTTCCTGAGCAGGCTTCTCCAATGACCATTGGAAAAATACGAGTAATCTTTTCCAAGAAAAGATGCTCATAACTGAGAATAGATTGTCAAGGGCCAATGATTCCATTTTAAAATAAAGCTGGAAGTGCAGAACTCTATCCAGCAACAAGGAGGCACGAGGAGAGCCTTTCAGCATGACAAGTCTGTCTGCAGTTCCCGGAAGTCTCGCAGGTATGCGGAGATAGGCTCTTCCTCCAAACAGTGGCTGTTTACAGAGAGAAAACAGAAACGGCCCTGCAGTGTGATCAGCCTTTGCAGCTCCTGTTTTTAGTTCTCAGCTCAACTCCAAGATTAAACTGTTGTCTGGATCCTTTCTTTCTTTCTTTCTTTTCAAAGTCTCTTTTCTTATTTTCTTCCTCTGCTCTTAATCTGGGCTTGGTCAGACCTGTCCAGATCAATCCACACACCCCTAAAGCACGTCTCAAGAGATGCCTCTTCCTGTTCCCGACGTCATGGTCCCCAGGGTCTCAAGGTTCTGCTTACCCAGCTTCTCCAGATTGTTGTTTGCTTCTCTTCTGACACCTGACCTGGCCTCTCTTCCTATCTATCTTCCTTAGCAGGAAATTCTCTTGCCCTTGCGAAGCTTGGGACAGGGAAACGGATGGCCACAGAGAGCTGTTTGGTTCGGTACTTCCGTCCACGTGATATGGCAGGATTTCTGTTTCATATCAATGAAGCCACCCTTAGAAAAGCCGTCCTGCTGGGAAATAAACCATGATGAGACCTAAGGGTGCAAGAGCAAGCAGAACACTGGGCTTGATGCCCAGAGCAGGCAAGGGTCCTCAGGGTCATAGTGTCCTAACCAGAGTGAGGATCCTGGTGGAGATGTCAGCCTAGCAACCCAGCTCGCCAGAGTGTTGTCTGACATCACAGCCCAAAGTGGTGTCTCTACCCTGGAAGGAATAACTCACTTTAAGAACCACGTCAACTTGCCATCCTAAAGCTTGCTGAAAGAAAAGCTCTCTTGGGGCTGGGGAGATGGCCCAGTTGGTAAAGTGCTTGCCACGCAAGCATGAGAACCTGAGTCCAATGCCCTGCAGCCACGTGAAAAAAGCCGGGCATGGTGGTGCCTGCCTATAATCCCAGCTCTGGGCGGGGGGCCACAGGAAGATCCCTGGGGCTCACTGGCCTAACTGGCAATTCCCAGACCTTGTCTCAAAACAAGTGGCTAGCATTCCAAAGAATAGCACCTGAGGTTGTCTTTGACCTCTACACACATGTGCACGTATGCGTACATACACAGCACGTATAGCCACGCACACACATGAATGCTGTTATGGTTACTTTTGCAGTGCTGGGACAAAACACTCAACCACAAATGCCAAAGAGCAGGATTTCTACAGAAGGCTTGGGACTGTATCTATTAAACAAGCTTCCTTTGTTGGCACTTTTTACTCTCCTGTGACAGCAAAGACGAAAAACAACACAGACGCCCGACTTGGTTTTGCAGCCAAAATCGCTGCAGTTCTGGATCCGTGAGCAGTTCCCGCGGTTCCAGCCACCCTCTGGGCACACGACCACACCACCCCGTACCTCAAGTTCACTGAACCAGCTGTCCTCGACTCCGGCACCGCGCTCTACCTTGCTCAGAAGATGGAGGACAGGAGCAGCGACTGTGCCATCTACAACTCTGGACTTTTGAAGCTTCCACGGGAAGAGAACATGTAACAGGCTCCTCACCGAGAGATGGGATGGAGTGGAGCCAAGACTGACCAGCCCTCCTGAAGAAAGAGCCCCCCACCCGCCCCTGCACCCTCACGTTCCTAGGAAGCTCTGAATCACCGTTCATCCCACATACAGAGCCCAGACCTCAGGATGGGCCCCGGGGCACCTGCACATGGGTCAGCCCTGGGCAAACACTCATCACTCAGAACTTACAAAAGACCGAGATCTGTTCCTGTGGCATGTTTATATCTTTTATTTCTAAATATTACATTACCAGCTTAAAGTTTTTTAAAAACACATTGATGCTGCTCTTAAAATTAGTTTACACATTTAATGAGATTCTGATTAAGATTCAAAAGATCTTGTTTTGTGGGGGAGAAAGATAATGAGAAGGTAATTTGTGAAATTTCTAACCGGGATAAGATACAGACAACAGAGTAATGTCATCACTGTAAAAATAGGGTTTGGTGTTTTTTTCAAAACAATGAGAACACTGGGTGTTTTTAAAAATAAGAAGATAAAAATAAACAATCAAAAAAAATAGGTTATTAGTAGACAAATTAATGTTATAAACTCCTTTGTGAAATATTTATGATGTTTTTAAAAAATAGCATACCAAATTGGTGACTATTTTGAAGGATATTTTTTATATTATTGGGTAAAAAAATCAATAAATCTTTATGAAAGTACTTATTTTTTCTTTTTAATGAATTTTTAGTTAGCATAAAAATAATGAGTTTCATTATAACATTTAAATACATATATACCATTGTCCCTTGTTCAATCCATCATCCCCATTGCCCTTCTCTGAGCAACCCACACTGGTCCTCTTCCACCCCTTAAAGACTTCTGCTTCCATGGTACATTGTGTGTGTGTGTGTGTGTGTGTGTGTGTGTGTGTGTGTGTGTAGTTAAATCTAGATTGCACATATGAGAGATGTGTGATATTTTGCCTTCCCCATCACCTTCCTTTGTCTCCCACCTCCCTTCCTTCTACATTTTCTCTCCCCATTCACAGTTCTCTTTTTACTTTCATGTCATATTTAAGTCTAAGTCTTTCATGTAAGAGAAAACATTTTTATGTGGGGGTACTGACAAAAAGCAGCTGGTGGGAGGAAAGGGAAGCTGACTATAATATCCCAAAGCTTTCCCCTCGCAACACACCTCCTTCAGGAAAGCTCTACCTCCCAAATTTCCAATAACTGGGGACCAAGCATTCAAAACACATGAGTTTATGAAGGGCATGTGATTCATACCACCACAGCCATGAAAAATACTTTTGTTATGTCAAGTAATCCACTTACCAACTCTTGGCATTATTTTCAGCACTTAGCCTTTTTCAGAAATTCTTTCCCTGTGCCTATACCTTGAAGGGCTTCCCCTGGGTTTTTCTTTACTAGTTTCCATTTTGGGGGGGTGTCTTACTTTATGGTCTTGAACCATTTTGAATTGATTTTTGTACAGGGTGAAAAAAAAATGGATCTAGTCTCATTCTTCTACAGGTGGGGAAAAAAAAATCGGTTTTCTAGGCTCCATTTGTGGCATAGGCTTTCATTTCTCCAGTGTATGACGTTTATACCTTCGTAAAATAAAATATGTGGCTATAGCTGTATGGGTCTACATCTAGATCTTATATTCTACGGGTCTGCATGTCCATTTTTGTGCTGCTACTGCTGGTTTTGTTACCGTGGTCATGTGGCACAATTTGAAGTTGGGTAGTGTGGTACCTTCTCAACATCAGTTTGGCTATTAATGGTCTTTTGTGTTTCCATATGAACTTTAAGGTTTTTTCCTAATTCCATGAAGAACGTCATTGGAATTTTAGTGAGGATTACATTGAATGTATCGATTGATTTTGGTAACGTAGCCATGTTCTAATATTAATTCTACCAGTCTATGAGAATGGGAGCTGTTTCACCTTCTAGTGTCTTCTTCCATTACTTTCTTCTATATTATAACATTCTTACTATAGAAGTCTTTCACCTCTTTGGTTTGGCTTATTCTTAGGTATATTTTGAAACTATTACCAATGAGTTTTTTTGTAGCAAGTTTTAATTTTTATTTACTTACTCGAGAGAGAGAGGAAGGGGGAAGGAAGAAATTGGGCACACCAGGGTTATCAGCTGCTGCAAATCAGTTCCACATGCATGTGTCACTTTGTACATCTAGCTTACATGAGTCCTGCGGAATTGAACCTGGGTTGTTTGGCTTTGCAGGCAAGCACCTTAACTGCTATGTCATCTCTCCAGCTCAAAGCAAGTTCTTTATTGGTATGTAGGAAAGCCACTGGTTTTGTGTGTTGATTTTATGTCTTGTTACTTTACAGAAAGTGTTTATCACATCTGAGTTTTGGGTGAAATCTTTAGAGACTTTATGCATATGATCATGTCTGTAAGTCAGAATAATTTGACCTCTTCCTTTCCTATTTTCATACTATATGAAAACATTTAAAATAATTTTAACTATAGTATACAGTGCCAGAAGGGAAAAAGGAAAGGAACTTTCATATCATCAAGGGAAGGATATAAATTGGTATACCTTCTGAAGGCAATTTTATGATAAGCATCAAAACCATTAATAATGTTACCTATAATCCATCTATAAAACATATACTATTAAGCAAAATCATGGATGAAGATTTATGTACAATAATGTTCATCTTCCAATAGTGATCACAGAAACTGATTAGAACTAAAATACAGCTTCTATTTTATTACTGCTTACAATTTTTCAAATGATTATATGTCCATCAGTGATTATAGTTAATTAAGTTAAGTAATGTCCACAGTTAAACATTTCAAAAGATGGGGCAGAAAGATTGTAAGAGCCATAGGGCAGAAAGGAGAATCCAGAGGCCTTTCCCCTCCCCCACAATGACTGACTGCTGCATTCATAACCCTGTAACCCCATGGGGAATATCAATCATTCAACTGAAGAGAGTGCTCAGTGGAATGGGGGAGGGGAGAAGGGGACTGGGACCAACACATGATTTGTCTATAAATAAAGTTTCTAATTATTAAAAATAATAAAAAAAATTAAAAAAAAAAAAGAGCTGGGGAGATGGCTTCGCGGTTAAGGCACTTGCCTATGAAGCCTAAGGTCCCAAGTTCAACTCTCCAGATCCCACTTAAACCAGATACGCAAAGGTGAGGCAAGAGCAAGGTCGCACGTGCCCACTAGGTGGCGCAAGTGTCTGGAGTTCTATTGCAATGGCTGAGACCCTGGTGTGCCAATTCTCTCTCCTTCTCTCACCCTCTTGCTTATTAAAAAAAAAAAAAAGAAAAAGAAAAGAAAAAAAAAAGCAGGCTTGAGAAATGACTTAGCCATTTAAGGCATTTGCCTGCAAAGCCTAAGGACCCAGGTTCAATTCTCCAGGAGCCACGTAAGCCAGATGCACAAGGGGGCATATGAATCTAGAGTTTGTTTTCAGTGGCTGGAGGCCCTGATGTGCCCATTATCTCTTTCTCTCTGCCTCTTCCTCTCTCTCTCTCTCTCTCTGATAAATTAATTAATGATTTTTCTAAAAAGAAAGAAAAAAATGAGAAAAAAGAAATGTCCATAGTTGAAGAGAAGGTAGTTTCACGATACTGTATATATTTGTATGACTTGCATACAATTTTATATAAGTGTATTTACATGTGTTTATAGTGTACCTATGCATAACAGTATGGTACATTATTCAGTGGGTAAAATGATATTGTGTTTACATATGCACAAATGCCCATAATCTAACGTGCTAAGTGTGTGGTTCAGGAATAAATTGCAGGACTTCCAGGTAAGATGGCGGCTTAGGAGCCACGCCAAACCAGCCTAGGGAGGGATTTAAGCAAATCACAGCAAAATACACTTTTCTTCTGAAAAGTGAAGTAGTATAGGTTATTCTTAGACACAGCGGAGAAATAGGAGAGACCAAGATCCACCAGAAAGGAGGAAAGCGGCCAGAATCCCACTGAGGCGTTTGCAGCCAGTTGTGACCCACACAATCCGTGGACCCACCAAACACTGCCCACCAGGTGCGCCAAGCGGCGGCAGCAGCAGAGACCAAACAAGGGGATTTTCCGACCTCACCAGCCTCCTCGCAAAGTCAAGAAATCTGAAGGGAAGACAGCTGAGATCACCTAAGGAGCCACTGAAAGGGGTACAGGTGGGATTGTGGGAGCAACTCCAGGCTTTCTGCGCTCTCCCAGCCCCCAACCACCAGGACCTGGATCCTCCAGCATTCAGCCCCTGGTGGCAGCGCATCAAGCACAGCAGATCAGAAATCCAGCTCCGCAGCACAACACAGAGGGATCAAGGTGGACACTCAGCATCGGCGAGATTGGAAGCTGCCCCAAAAGGTAATGAGGCCAGCTGACAAAAAAAAAAAAAAAAAAAAGAAAAGAAAAGCCAGGTACATAGGCCTGCATTGGAAGTGCTAATCTTACCTTTCCATGTCAAGGCAAGTTCTGTGTTATATATTCTTGGCTGACTTTACCATTTTCAAATAAGCTGTGTTTGGAAGTTGAATATTGTTGCCTTTCACATTTATAGGGTCTTTGTCTTTTGCTTCTGTCATTATTGGGGGCAAGGTCTGATTCAAACCTAGGCTGACGTGGAACCTAATTTAGAGCAGAATTCTATATCTCCCAGCTGACAGGATTAAGGGTGTAGAGCAACACACACCCTTATGAATTTTGGCTTTATAAGACTATCTGTTTGTTTTAATTACCACAGTTGTATATTCTGTGCTGGTTTTTTATTGAATGTGTATATTGCTCAGTTGAAGTTTAAAATTTGCCAGTAAATTGCTCCACCAAGTCCAGTAGAATACTTGCTTAGCAAGCAAATCCTAGGTGTTGACCCCTAGAATTACTTCTGTGGTTGGACTGGGGCACAAGAGCTACACTGGGCACCTTAAACTCATATCCTGAAAATATATAAAGGTGGATAGCCACATCCAAGAACACTGCAGAGAAGTAGGAAACCCAAGCATCAAATCAATTCAGGATGCAAAAGTCACTACATTATAATACAATAAATACAAAGTATCAAGACAATATAATCCCACCAAAAATTATAAATTATCTGTCAGAATGATCACCAATGAGACTGTTTTAGATAAAATACCTGACAAAGTTTTCACCAAAAAAAATGATGGCATCTATACTCGAAGAAATGAAAGGAATAAAAGAAGAAAACAAACTCCTGAAAGAGAACACAGGAAACTGATTAATGAAATAAAGAGGTCCTTATGAGACATGAGTAAGAAAAACCAGGCACAAATTCTAGCTCTGAAGAATACAGTCAGTCAAATGAAAACTCTGTGGGAAGTCTCACCAGTGGAATGGATGAAGGAGAGAACAGAATATTTAAAGTAGAAGACCAGATGGCAGACCTAATACAGTCAAACAAAGAGAAAGACAAGCTAATAGCAAGGTATGAATGGGAATTTCAAGATATCTGGGACACTATGAAAAGATCAAACATAAGAATTCAGGGTATAACAGAAGTAGAAGAATTTCAATCCAGAGGCTTAGTCGTTGTTTTTCAACAGAATCATAGAAGAAAATTTTCCCCAAGTTTGGAAAGAAATGCCAATGCAGATACAAGAACTTTTGGAACACCAAACAGACAAAACCTGGAAAGAACCTCTCCTCACTATGTTACACTTAAACTACTAAACACACAAATCAAAGAAAATATATTGAAAGTAGTTAGAGAGAAAAAGCAAATCACCTACAAAAGCAAGCCCATCAGAATAACAGCAAATTACTCAACACAAACTTTAAAAACCAGAAGGGCTTGGAATGATGTATTCCAATCAAGAATACTTTATCCTGCAAAGCTATCTATCCAAATTTATGGAGAAATATGGGCATTCCACAACAAAAACAAGCTAAAGGAATTTATGGCAACTAAACCAGCTCTACAAAAAATACTTAAAGGAATTCTTCATGCTGAAGAGAAAGCAGAACACACACAGGAGGAAATAGGAAAAATAAACTACACTCAAATAACAGTTAAAACAAACAAGTAAAGGGAAAACAGAAGAATGGAAAGAATAAATGCATACCTTTCAATAATAACTCTTAATATCAATGGCCTCAATGTACCAACCAAACAACACAGGCTTGCAGACTGGATTAAAAGGCATGATTCTGCCATTTGTTGTCTCCAGGAAGCTCATCTCTCAATAAAAGATAGACACTATCTTAGGGTGAAAGGATGGAAAATGGTATTTCAAGCAAATGGTCCTAGGAAACAAGCAGGAGTTGCTATCCTAATATCTGACAAGAAGTCAAACGAACATTAGTGAGGAAAGATAAAGAAGGTCATTTTATACTGATTAAAGGTACACTCTAACAGGAGGACATTACAATCCTAAACATATATGCACCTAACATGGGGGCTCCCAGTTTCATCAAACAAACACTATTATACTTAAGATCACAGATAATATCAAACTCAATTGTAGTGGGTAACTTCAATACCCCACTCTCATCAATTGACAGGTCATGCCAGCACAAGATAAACACAGAGACATCTGAATTAAATGATGTCATGGAAAAAATGGACCTAACAGATATCTACAGAACAGTCCATCCAAATGCTGCAGAATATACATTTTTTCAGCAGCACATGGAACATTCTCTAAAATAGACCATATATTAGGACACAAAGCAAATCTCCACAAATACAGAAAAATCAAAATAATCCCCTGAACTCTATCTGACTAGAATGGGATTAAACTGCAAATCAGCAACAAGAAAAGCTACAAAACATACAGAAATTCATGGAGACTAAACAGTACACTATTGAATGATCAATGGGTCATTGAAAACATTAAAAAGGCAATCAATAAATTCATAGAATCAAGTGATGATGATAACACAACATACCAAAACCTTTGGGACACAATGTTTTTGTACAGCAAAGGACACTGTGAATAGAGCAAAGAGACAACCTTCAGAATGGGAGAAAATCTTTGCCAGCTACACATCTGACAGAGGATTAATATCCAGAATATACAAAGAACTCAAAAAAACAGAACAATAAGAAATCAAACAACTGAATTTAAAAAATGAGCTATGAGATATACAAGGGGCACACGCATCTGGAGTTCCTTTGCGGTGGCTAGAGGCCCTGGTGTGCCCATTCTCTATCTATATGCCTCTTTCTTTCTTTGTCTGTTGCTCTCAAATAAACAAATAAATAAATAAATAATAAAATAAAAAATGGGCTATGGAACTAACTAGAGAGTTCTCATCAGAAGAAATACAGATGGCATTTAAACATCTAAAACAGCGATCTACATCCTTAGCCATCAGGGAAATGCAAATTTAAACTACCTTAAGATTCCACCTCTCTCCTGTCAGAATGGCTACCATCAAGAAAACAAATGACAATAAATGTTGGCGAGGATGCAATAAAAGGGGAACACTTTTGTACTGTTGCTGGGAATGTAATTTGGTACAGCCATTGTAGAAATCAGTGTGAAGGTTCTTGAGACAGCTGAAAATAGATTTTCCATCTGATCCAGCTGTGGCACTCCTAGGTATATATCCTAATGACTGTTCTCACTACCTTAGAGATACTTGCACAGCCATGTTTATTGCTGCTCTATTCACAATAGCTAGGAAATGGAACCTGCCTAGATGTCCATCCACAGATGAATGGATAATAAAGATATGGTACATTTACACAATGGAGTTCTATTCAGCAGTAAAGAAAAATGAAATTATGAAATTTGCAAGGAAATGGATGGAAAGGATTATACTATTTGAGGCAACCCAGGCCCAGAAAGCCAAACATCACATTTTCTCTCTCATATGTGGATCATAGCTACAAATGTAGAGACTTGTGTGTGATCTGGAACCAAAAGTCAGTAGCAGAGGCCCATAAGCTAGAAAAAGGCTTAAAGGAGGGAAGAGAGGGAAGGTGTTAAGGGGATGGTATTGTATATATGTAAGTAGAACAGATTACAGGGATTACAGGGCGGGTAAAGGCCTAAGTGAGGTCAGGGGAGGAGATTGTATAAAAGAAAGGTTGGGGAGGGTCAACCAAAATTCAAGATATTCTGAATAAGAATATCTTTCTTGAATAATGGCACATCCAGAAGCCATAGATTGCTACTAGAAAATTTTCAGTGCCTGGGATGGGATACCTTCCAGTGAGTTGGCCAGGGAGTTCCCTGTTGCCTCCAAAACATTATAGGCTATTGCCAAGGCCCTTGGTTCCCCATGAGAAAGAGATGGTAAGACCCTATTGTAGAAGACTTCATATGCCTGAGCAGCAAAGTCACTGAGAAATCAAGCTGGTGCTGAGCAGACAACCTTCTCCCTGAAGCCCAGCCAACTGAAAGCTGGAAAAAGCTGCGCTGCATGCAGCCTTATGGGAGACAGAAGTCATCAGCGGTGAAAACAGTGGACACTGGAAGACTCAAGTTTGGCCAAACAGGCCAAATGACTGAGTAAGTGCAATAGTGGCAGGTCTGCTCTGGGAAACCAGCTGCTCTCTAATTGGACTGAAGGCCTACTCTATGGGAGGGAATACATGCCTGGTACTGAAAACCTCATCAAAAGCCTATGGCAAGGGAGGTCATGAGCCTTAGGGGTATAAAGCCTGCTCTTGTCTATATAAATGCATATATTACTCTCACCAAATTGCCCTGAAATCACTACACTTAAGGTTCATACTCATATATTAATGCTACTCTCACTTCTGGTTAGAGAAGCTTCTCTTTTCAGATGGCGAGGACCACTGAGCTGACCCAAAAGGCAACATAGTGCTGAGAAGAAAGGATGGAGGACTGTCCAGCACTGAAACATTTCACACCCTCCAAGGCACAGGGTCCATTGCGGAAGAAGTGGCGGAAAGAAAGTAAGAGTCAAAGGAAGGGGACCACTCCTTACATACAACTGTCCGGAAAGAATTTGGCCTCAATATCCAGGACCTCACAGTGCCTAGCAATACCTACACAAGACCCTCATAGTAGGAGAAAAAGATAATGATATCAAATTAAAAGAGAGGCTAATGGAGAGAGGGAGGGGATATGATGGAGAGCAGAGCTATGAAGGGGAAAGTGGGGGAGGGAAATACCATGGTTTGTTGTCTATAATTATAGAAGTTGTCAATAGAAAATATGTATATTTTTTAAAAAGAGAGAGAATGAAAAGTTAACCAACTGAAAGAACCAATAAGAGCCTGGATCTAATTTCACATAGGTTATCATGACAACTTTATACCAGAAGATGATGATGAATTTAAAAGCTGCATGTATAAGCTGGAGAGATGGCTTAGCAGTTACGATGCTTGCTTGCGAAGTCTAAGGACTCATGTTGGACTCTCCAGATCCACCTGAGCCACACCCACAGTGACACAGCACTCAGTGTTGTACATGGGCACAAGGAGGGGACGCATCTGGAGTTCCTTTGCTGTGGCTAAAGGTCTTGGTGTTGTGCCCATTCCCCCCCTCTCTCAAATAAATAAAAGAAAAACATATTAAGTTCCATATATAAATGTTAAGCTACAGAAAAATTTCTCAAGTTTCTATTCAGGGAAATTCTTTTATTCTATGTTTGCCATAATAATATGAGAAGTAATAAAGAATGACATTAAGAATTTTTACTATATTAAATAATTTTAAACTTTTATATAAATTAAAAAAAAACAACAAATTCCATCAACAAAAGTTAAAGGCAGGCTAGAAACAAAGGAAACATAAATGCAAGGCGACAGTTAAGTGGTGGCGGCTAAGTAGCTGGACAAGACCTGGCCAGCGGCTTGCCCACTTTGTCTTCCTGCATAAATCCTGTTCTTATCTCCTGCCTTCATCAGATTCGGTGTGCTCGTAGACATTTTTATGATGGTCAAGGCCTCATTATTTTAGCATCACTGGCCAACTACAGGCAATTCACATTTCCAGTCTTCCTGTTTGTTTAACAAGCACCCCATCAGCCCAGAGTCAAGTTTGTGAGCCAGCCCAGGCCCAGTGCCAGGCTTCACGCTCGCTCTCCTGCTCTCGCGCTCCCTCTAGTGGAAGAGAGAGAGAGAGAGAGAGAGAGAGAGAGAGAGAGAGAGAGAGAGGAGAGAGGGAGAGAGGAGAGAGGAGAGAGGAGAGAGGAGAGAGGAGAGAGGAGAGAGGAGAGAGGAGAGAGGAGAGAGGAGAGAGGAGAGAGGAGAGAGGAGAGAGGAGGGAGGAGAGAGGAGGGAGGGAGGTAGGGAGGAAGGGAGGGAGGAAGGGAGGGAGGAAGGGAGGAAGAGAGAGAGAGAGGAGAGCTGCCTTTACCATCCAGGAAAGAAAGACTTCTCTGGGTCTGTCAGCTGCAGATTTTGGTGTTGTGGCGCTTCTCTTACAAACAAGATCCTACTCTGTGTGGACCTGGATTTGGAAACAGGAATTTGTTCTTAGGTTTACCTTGATCAAGAAGTCTACTCAGAGCCAAATGCAATGCTCAGCTTTGGCAGGATTCTTGGGCTTGGCTCCCCTGACATTGTACAGGGCCACCAACCTGCCTATTCTTCTCATAGCTAATGCCTTAGGGGTAACTTATTTTTTGTTTTGAGAGTTCCAAGGTGTTCACTAAATTGCTCAACTGCCTGGTGGCTTTTATGGGCTGAAGGGGAAAATAGGATAATAGATCACTCAAGACAGGATTTCTCTGTGGGCCAAGTTTTCGGTGTCTTATAGGTTGCAAATGACCTGCCTTTGGAAGCTGAAGGTCTTAGGGGGAAAGAACCTGAACTCATCAGGCAAGTATTTTAACAAGACCAGACACACACCACAGCCCCCTAGGCGTGGGCTCTCCTCCTTGAAATGGAGGGCTTCTGAGTTGGGCTCTGCTCTGCTATCCTGGGGGACGCCCCCCTGCTGCCCCACAGAGATACAGCTATCTTGGTACAAGTGGGAAGTGTTACTCCTGAGCAACTGGACATCTGGACTCGGCCTGGCCTTGTTTTTGATCTTCTGACAGGTTTATAAGCTGCCCAAGCACAATGTCTCCTTCGCTCTGTATTCACTCCAGGCTCCCCATTCCTTATGGAATTCAGCATTCACTCATGCATTCAAAGGGGAAATGAATTACTATTCATCGAAGATGTATATGAAAATGTACTGGCCTAGCACATTTAATATTATCCTCTCAACAACATTGAGAAGCGTCATTATTAGGCCTAGTAATACGCATTAGGACATTTTCATAATAGAAGTACAATACTACTATAGCTTGAATACGCCCCCTCCCATGCCAAGTGCGTTGAAAACATAATCCCTAATGCAAAAGTGACAGGAGACGGGGCTTCATGGGACGTGCTGCGGTCCTGCGGCTCCACCCTCAAAAATGGATGGATGCCAGTTACAGGAAGGATGCCAGTTACAGGAAGGCTTACGGCTGAGTTAGCCTATTGCTCCCTCTGCCTTTCTTTGGCATCCTGCTAGGAGACCACACAGCAGGAAGGCCCTTGTTTGATGACCGCCTCTTGACTTGGGCTTTCCAGTTTCCAGAACTATGAGTCAATAAATTTCTGATCATTATGAATCATCCTCCCCCAGATTTTCTGTTAGAGCAGCTCAAACTGGTCGAAGGCAACTCGCTGGATTCTCAGCAGTAGGAGCGAGGTGAACGGAGGTACCTTCTCCTCTACCTGAAGTGACCAAAATGGGTAAAATCTGCTACCGGGAGGAAGGAAATGACTTCCAGATACGACTCCGGTGGAGAGAGATGGCGTAATGAAGCCGTGGGAGGTTGCTTGGAGGAAGGGGAGAAGGGAGGAAGTCGGTTCTCCTATAGGAGAACAGCTAACTCTTCAAACTGGAGACTGTGGGAAAAGGAAGGTGGAGGCGCAGGCTCAGGGCCTCCAAGCAGGACAGCAGCAAGGTCCTCAGGGCCCGTCCCCGCGCTGCAGGAGACCCAGTGGGCTGCAGAGACCGGGCAGCGCCAGGCTGAGAGGGGCCTGGGGTGGTCCCGCATGCCAGATAGAGGCTTGTCTGTGAATAGTATTCCTTACCTCTAAGCTCCCCTGGTAGGGTTCAGGTTTAATTATAGGTCACCACTGTGATTTCCATCTTTCCCCATTGCCTCTGTCCAGCCCTTCACAGTCTCCGTGCCAAAGGAAGAGGGGGAGAAAGGCTCACTTCATGGCGACAGCCCCAAGGGGCCATGGGGGAATGCCATGGATTCCACCCTTAGCAATTATATTCCTTGGAGCCAATGATCCACCCTCAGTTAGGACACAAATGAACCAAAGGCTTCTCAGTAGCTTATTAAACGATAGCCTATTAAGTAGTTTATTAAATATTCAAGTTATTAACTATTAACCTTATTCAGTAGCCTACAAAATCGCTTATTAAATATGATACAGGGCAGCTCCGTGTAGCTCTCGTAGACCAGGCTCAGCGCTGAGCATGCTGCAGACATTATCTCCCTTCATCCTGAAAAACAGCCACCACCTTCTGCCTTGCAGTCTCCAGGGAGCAGAGATTTGAGAGTGAGGCAGGGGACAGAGACTCTGGGCATCCCCCACCCCCATCTGCATGGTCAGGTGACAGAGCAAAGGAGTTGCCTGCTAGATTGAGAAGAACCCAGCAGGGGAGAGACTCAGAGGGCCTGGGAAGAACCTCAAAAGCAAATGCTGCTGCAGAACCCTGTGGGAGAGAGGGAGAGGAGCTGAGTTGGGGGGGGAGGGCTCCACGCAGCAGGGCACTCTTTGCATAAAGTCTCAAAGTGGAGACCACAACAGCCGGCTATAAACAAGGCAATAACATCCACTCGATGCACGACAGGGCCCTCTTCCACACTGGAGAAGGGGCGGCGGGTAGAATAAAAGACAACCATGTGCTTCTTCATAGTTGTTAGTTTCCTAGTCCTTGGACTAGATGATGAGTTCACCAGCAATTGATCACATTATTTTAAAGTATATTGTTGTTTTTTTTAAAAAAAAAAAAAGAAAGAAAGAAAGAAAGAGGAAAAATATCACAATACAAAAGCCAGACATGGTTTGTTTTGATTCACAATTATGGAAAACATCCAAGTTTGTGCATTCTACCAGGGGCCAGACTTTTTTTTTAAAATAAATCATAGGGAGAGTAATAAATGAGCCACCAATTACCCATGATCAAATTTCAGAAACAAGCCACGGCAA